>NC_026147.1:232321-318494 GCF_000512975.1 Sesamum indicum | reverse complement strand
GGGGGGGGGGGAGGGGGACTTAGTAGCAGGCGGTGGGGTTAATTTTAATATTTTTTTATTTATAAATAATATTTTATATTTTATATTTTATAATTATAGATATAAGATATATCAAAATTAGTTAAATTTTTAATCCTTATTAATTTAGATCTAACAGTCTGGATGTATTGATTAGTTAAATAATAAAGGTTTTATTTTTGCTTATTTCTAAAACATAGAAAAAATTTTAACTGACTTTTAAAAACATAAGTGGTAACATGCAATTTGACTTATATTATATATATAATTATATACGTAATCATATATATATAATTGTGTGTATATAAAAATAAAAAAATATATTTATATTATTTTAAATTTAAACCGTTAATTTTTTAGCTATTGAAAATCAAGAGTTATCGTAACAAGGATATAATGGAGAATTCAGCAAAAAATTTAACATCATTAAATTTAACTAACGAAAGGGGAGAGTGTGCATAATTTTTAATGACGCGGAGAGTTTTTTCTATTTTTTAACACAGGAGATTTTAACTAAAATTTTGAAATATAGGGTTATATTTATAATTATTGTTTTAAAAGGATATATTTATGATGAAAATGAAATATATAAAAAATTAAAATATTAATAGAAAAAATTATGAAAGAATAAACACAGGCAGGGGTATTTTAGGAAAAAGGTAAAAAAAGGAAATCCGGAAATGAATAAAAAGATATAAGAAATTACCCATACTTTCCACCATGAATTAAATAAATTTTCCGTTAAAGTTAAAAAGTTGAAAAGAAAAAACAAATTCCAAGAAACATGCACACGAGCCAAACACCTATATTTTCTCATCCTACCGAAACCCCATTCACACAGCCGGTAACCGGTCAAATCCGCGTATGAAAATGTCCAGTGTTTTCAGCGGACCACTTTTGGGTCGGTCCTCGAGCATTCAATGCTAAACAGGCAACAGTCCCCCATCTATGCCATCCGTTTTGTGTTTCCGTACCAACTGCCCACCGGCATTTTCCGGTCAACCCCCCCTCCCTTTACAACTTTAATAATATTCCACCAAAAAAATTTATTACAAACTCTTGTCAAGGTTTGATGTCCAATCCATAAATCCTGAAATATTTATAATTAAAGTACTTAGAGCTTCAATCAATTCAAATTATTATTGTGAGAAATAACTTTTTTTACTTATCTTGCAGTCGATCCGTGTTTCATTCTTTTTGTGCGTTAAAATACTATGTACTAAATATTATATTTCGTGATACTTAGTATAATTTCATGAATTTTATTATCAATCAATTAAGACATTCTGAATTTGAATTTCATAAATATGACATATGTCTTATTTTCTTGGATGTACTCGTTAAATTGAAATTTGATTTCAGATTATTGTATATATATATATGTAGCGCTAACCCAATTAGATCCTAATATCGAATAAAATAATTCAAAATTTCTATGAAATAATAGAATAATAATCATCATTAAATAAAAGAAAGAAAGGGATAATAAGATGGCAATAAGAAAAAGAAATAAACTCTACAAGAAAACAAAAAACTACGCGGGGCCAACCTGTTAAGGACAACCCCCCACACCCCCACACCCCACCCCCCAATAAAGAAAAAAGAAAGAAAACAAAAAATTGAAAAAGGCACCTTATGAAGATCTCTCTTCACACTTGAAAACCCCAAAAATCAAACACAAATTTCTCTCTCTCTCTCTCTCTCTCTCTCTCTCTCTCTCTCTCTCTCTTTCTTTTCTTTCTCTCGAGCGGCCAGCAAATGAAGAATCTATGCTTTTAATCAAAACCGGCCATGGCGGAGAAGAAGACCGCAGCAACAGAGAATTCGCTCAAAAACACAGCAGCAGCAGCAGCATTAGCATTTCCCAATCAGATGATGATGATTCCAGAAAACAGCTTTTCCAACCCAAACACCTTATTTGACATATCATGTGAACAACCTCATCATCAAAAGACCTCTTCTTTCGGCTTCATAGACATGTTGAGTGTCCAAGATTTCACCACCCCTTCTTCTCTATTTGATGATGATTTTCTTCAAAATATCACACCCAACCCCTCCTCCTTCCTTCCGCCGCCCTCATCCACCGTGCCGGAATATTCTGAGGTGGTTAATACTCCCCTCACACCTAACTCTTCTTCTATGTCCACTTCCTCTTCAACTGATCAGCCACCCCCAAATGAAGATCACAAAAAGACTACTCAAACTGTTGAAGAAGAAGAGGAGGAACAAGAACAAGATCAACAAAACACTACTAAGAAACAGTAAGCTCTTCTCTTCTTCTTTTTCTTCTCTTTTTCTTTTTTTTAATTTTCATTTATAGATAATTATAAGGGCCATGATATTTTTACCTTTTCTTTTCTTAATTAAAGTTTAATTTCACCCATGAGATATAGATCTGTGGTTGGGGTTAATGGAGTTTCTCTTCTGCATGATCTGATTACTTCAACCCCACCCACAGCAAGAAAAGAAAAATAAAAAAAGAAACATGGATTTGATGCATCTAGTATAAATGATTTGGTTGAATTTATGTATGTTGGAATTCTTGAATGTGAAGTAATTAGAAAAAGTTGTGTGTTTTTTCAGGTTGAAACCGAAAAAGAAGAAGGAGAAAAGGCAAAGGGAACCGAGATTTGCGTTCATGACAAAGAGTGAGATTGATCACTTGGATGATGGCTACAGATGGAGAAAATACGGCCAGAAAGCTGTGAAAAACAGCCCTTTTCCAAGGTATATTCACACACACACACACTACCTCAACATTTATACACACACATACAAACATATATATATATATATCATCACTTTTTCTTCCATTTTAATTATTTAAAAGAAGGGTCTTTTTTGCTTGTTGGGGGATGATAAAAGGGATGAACTTTGATGAGAACACAATCATTTATTAATAATTATTCCAATCTTATCAATTTTGGTATTGATTTTTTGTTCTTCTTTTTTTATTTTATAATAATTTGAATTATTTGCGTTTAATCTGTAGGAGCTACTACCGGTGCACTAGTACAGCATGTGGTGTGAAAAAGAGAGTTGAAAGATCGTCTGAGGATCCATCCATTGTTGTCACAACCTACGAAGGTACACACACACATCCCTGTCCCATTACGCCACGCGGCAGCTACGGCCTCATGCCGGCGGAAACAGCTGCCAGATTAGGCGGCGGTGGTATCATCGGCGAAGGGGGTGGTTCTACTTCTACATCCCATTTTGTCATCCCTTCTCATCAAATGTTTCAGCAGCAATTAACACCAAGGACTACAATATTTCAACAACAACCCTATATTTTTCGCAACTTGATCACACCGCCACCGCCACCACCTTTGAGTTTCAGCACTACTAGTACTACGACTAATCCGACATTTAATCCTCCAGCTCCTTCCTTATTTCAAGAAAGACCATTTTGCCCCTCCACCTCCTTGGCAAGAGACCATGGTCTTCTCCAAGACATGTTGCCATCTCAGATGTTTAAGGATCCAAAGGAGGAGTAGTAGCACTTCTAAGATACAGTACGTAGAGAAAGAATTATTAACTAGTTTTTATTAATTAGTTGGTAATTATAAATTAATGTTTTATTTTTCTTAATTTACTGACTTATCAATCATGTCAAAAAAGTTTGGGGTTCTCTAGTTTAGACATCATGAACCCGGCCTCTTCATAGTTAGTTAATTAGACTCTTTTTAGTTAATGTTCTTTTGTTGTTTAATTTCTTGTACTTATAATATTAGTGACAGAGATTAATTAATACTGGATATATATATATATATATATGTACATCTATTGGTTTTCTGTTTTGGTATATTGTAATACTACTCAGATATTTAGGGTTAGGGTTTTCTGATCATAATTGCACGTATTCCAATATCATTTCTAGTTCGCTTTCCATGTTCTTTCCCTTTCAGCTCTGGTGAAGTATTTGATGAAATCTCTGTATTATTACAATAATTAGAGTAAGAGAGGTGGGCTTGATGTGTTTGGAACTTATTAGAAGTTCTTGAAAATGAAGGTAAAAGTATGAAATAAATGATATTTTGGATTTTTTGGGATGAAATCTATGCCTTAATCTGCTTGGAAATTTTGTGCAGGAGCCAAGATTCATTAACTAGTAATTTATTTGATTTTTGTTAAATTGATATTTACTTTAGTTGATAGTGTGGAATTCATTTCATAATGTACTAATTAATTATTATTTAATGTGAAATGATTTTTCGTGATATTTGCAATTTTACAAAATCTTGCATGCATGTACTGTTGTATATATGGGATGAGCAGAGGATATGTATGTAAAAGTTGATGGTAATGATGATCACATAATGGATGCATTTGGACCATGAAATATTATAACAGTGATTTAGTGATAAGATTTTTTTGCAATCTGATTGGTCATAATTGCAATAGTATTAAATTAAAAGCATAGCAGAATCATTATGTTGTATTATATATAAGATTACCTTTTTTTATGATTAATTACATATATTTATTAATATTTTGGATTAACTCTAATTGCCATTCATTAAAAACAATGCGTATGTGATTAATTAATCATACAATTGCTTTTAGGATAAACACCTATATATAGGCCTCTAGACATATTCATGATGAATGCATTGGCTACTTACGTTTGTATATATAGATATATATATATATCATGAAATTCATCATTTCAAGATTTAGGTAAATTGTTCTAAAATCTCGTCGATATCTATTTATATGTTCAAATACTGAAATATTAATTGTATAATGAAAGTAGGGTTATTGTTTTCTTGTTTTATGGGGTTATGCTAATAATTTAGGCGTACCAATTAGTTAATTAAATGCTATGATGCATGGAAAAATGGTTGATCTCCATCTATCGATCATCACTAGTAGCTATGTTGATGCATGGCCCGGGGGGGAGGATGTATGTTTATAGATGTATGTATGGGTTGCCATTGCCCGAATTTGTGAGAGGGGACCAAGCTAACATATATATATATTTATATATAACACTTAGCTTCGACTTCATTTAATTTGCCTTAATTTTCTCATCTTCTCATTTCATGCCCAACAAATCAACATGTGGTAACAACAATATATTATCATGATTCATGCATGTCATACTACATGCATGTATGTATATATGTACTAGCTACTTTATTTTTAAACAATAAATAATTATATATGTCAATCAAGCTAATACATATCTTTGGAGAATATATATATATATATATATATATATATACGAATGGAATGTTATTTAATTTCTATATATATATTTGCAAATTAAATAATGCAATATATTGTGTTAATTCTTGATCATCATAGGTCTAACTAATTAAAATTTTAAAGAGATGGTTCCGTATCAAAATGAAGAAAAGAAGAAAAATGCACTCAAACATTGCAAAAACGACTAAACCCACATATGGATTTTGAATTTGATGCAAAGTGTAGTGGATCAAAGTGTTGTTGAAAAGTGATTAATCATTTCCAAATATGCAATCATCAAACTCTCTCTGGAAATTAAATTTGAGGTGACAACTGACAACCATATATCAATATCCATATGATCCAATGCATAGGGAATCAGATTTCGAACTGTAAAGAGGTGTGAACATAATAACAATATATATTCTCTATTCTCTGCCAACACCATATGCACAACAATTATACTCACCTCCAAATTTCCGTATATTATTAATTGATACGTGGAAAACATCCTTAATTCTTATATTAAAGCAAATTCTTTTTTTGTTTTTTTCAGTCAAAAGTTAGATCCCTTTAATGTCACATATATATATACACCAGAAAACCTTCATAATTAAGTGATATTGAAATCACAATTTTCAACGCTGTAAACATCTTATTATATGACTTTTAAAGCCAAAGATACTGGAAATTCTTTCATGCCTGTGGGGAACATGTGGAATATTATACGTTCAAAAGTCGTCTGGGTTTGGGTACCCGTTTATTAATGCTAAAATTTCAAAGAATCCTATACATTGTAAATAAGGAGTCTTTACATGAAAAATCAAAATCTAATGCTCGGGAAAGTTGTCTAACTTAATGAAAGAAGCTAAAAGAGCATGTGGTTCAGAAAGACTCGCAACCACAAAATTATTGAGTCAGTCTACATTCTACACAATAATTATCTATAATTTAGCAATCTTCACACTTGTTATATACGTTCATGCAAGACACTTTTTTTATTTGGGTCAGAATCCCTATACAGGTCCTCCAAACTCAGGCCCATTTTCAACTCATTGCTATGTCATCAATCATTTGAAATTTTGAAGGGCTTACTTCAGGCCCATATTCAACTCATTGCTATATCATGAATATAACTTTCAATTGACGATTTTTTTTGGCTTAAACGTATTTTTCATCGTGTAGTTTAAGGTAATTCTGTATTTTCATCTTTTAATATTTTTAAAATAATATTTTGATTTTACATCTTTTTAATTTTTGTGATTTTAATTCTTTTTTACCTAAAGTTTACTATTTTTGTCGGAAAGATATATGTGCCTTTCACGTGGCAGATTAAAATTGGGTTTTTTTTTTTTTTTTTTATTTTCATTAGCCCATTTGTGTTAGTTATTTTGTCCTCTAAGTTTTTAGGATAGCATTTCATCCTACATTTTTTAATTTTCACGATTTCAGTTCATTTTTTCCACCATAGTTCACTTTTCTCGTCGGTAGAGTTGCACTCCGAATAGAAAGACTAAAATAGCAAAAAATTAAAAAGATATCTGATCAAAATGTGGCCTTACAGAATTAAAGGAAGACAATATCAAATAGTCTCAACTACAGAAAGAAAAATGCATTTAATGTGATTTTTTTCGGCTAAAATTCAAATACGACGTGAACGAAAAATAAAAAATTAACGAGAGAGCACATGGCATTAGGTAAACAGTTGTCGAGTGAGCTCATTACATCCTCGTGATCTCATAGAAAGACCTTTTCTTGTCTTGACAATGTCTTCTTCTAACATAACCAAAACTCTTCCTATAATGTGCAAAAAAGTACAAAGCAGTCACTTCTATATATACTCTCACACTCTAATGATCGTCTTCGAAACATACATATGCTTCACTCAAGACTAGATTACAAGAAAATGGCAGGCCAACACTTATTAGTACTTATTGTCTGCTTGATCTTGCTCAAATTTTCAGCAACATTTGCTAGCAAACAGAACACAACAACGTTAAACGAGGCAGCAACATGCATTGATGGTGCCAGTATTACATTAACCTTTGGTTTCTACATAAACAGCTGCCCTGAGGCAGAACCGATCATCTTTTCTTGGGTAGAAAAGGCGGTTTCTGATGATCCTAGGATGGCTGCTTCTTTGCTTCGCTTACATTTCCACGATTGTTTCGTTAACGCAAGTTCTTTTCTGGTTTAATTTCTTACATATATATATATATATCACTATTTTCTTGTACTTGTATAAGTTTTGGGAGACAACAATTTCAGGGTTGTGATGCATCGGTGTTGCTGGACGACACACCAAATTTCGTTGGAGAGAAAACTGCAGCTCCAAACACCAATTCATTAAGGGGATTTGAAGTGATTGATGCAATAAAAGCTGATCTTGAATATGTTTGTCCCCAAACAGTGTCTTGTGCTGATATTCTTGCCATTGCAGCCAGAGATTCTGTCGTTTTGGTATGTTATTTTGTGTGTGTGTTTCTGGTATGATATTCTTGACATTGTGCGAGTAATTAAGGATGACAGTTGGTGTAATAAAATCAAAGTTGGAGTACTAAATCTTTCACAAAAATTTGTAGTCAGGTGGACCTGGATGGGAAGTGGAAATGGGCAGGAGGGATAGTTTGAGTGCCAGCAAGACAGCAGCCAACAACAACATACCTGGACCGAATTCTGATGTAGCCACATTGGTGTCTAAATTCCAAAATGTCGGCCTTTCACTCCAAGATTTGGTCGCACTCTCTGGTAAATTAAGAATTCAACCTCGTTCACTTCCATGATATCTGTTGTTAGAAATATTAAATATTAAATGATTTTCCTCCATAACTGTTTAATTTTTTAGATGATATGAGCATTGAATGTTAGTTGTAATCTCCTTGCATGAGCAGGTGCGCACACCATGGGGAAAGCTCGATGCTCTACGTTCAGCGCTCGTATAAACAGTAGCAGCAGTATTGCCAATAGCCCTGATGTTAACCTGGAATACCTGGAGTCACTGCAGCAACTATGCTCACAATCTGATGCCAACACAACATTAGCAGACCTAGACCATATAACCCCGACGACGTTCGACAATCAGTACTATGTGAACCTTGTCTCTGGTGAGGGTTTGCTTGGGTCCGACCAGGCGCTGCTCACCGGGAACGAGGAGACACGTGGTATTATCGAGTGTTATGCGGGAGATATGGGGGCATTTTTTGAGGATTTCAAGATGGCAATGCTGAAAATGGGAAGGCTGCAGCAGGCAAATGGAGGGGACGGTGAAGTTCGTACAAACTGTAGGGCTGTCAATCAACTGGGCTCATGAATTTGTTGTCAACATATATAGATCAAGGGCTATAATTATTAAGTAACTCTTGTTTGTATGTTAATGTTGTTGAATGTCAATGTCATTATTCCAGCATGCATATATATGTATTCCGAGGTTTGTTAATTTGGACTGCTTGTGTGCAATAAACTGTTCTAAGTTGTCATCAAATTTTCAGGCATTATTTTCCAAGTATATTTATTAGTTGTTGTTACATACACATTAATTCTCACGAGCATATAAAAAATTATAATGTGGGATGAAGGAAATAAAATTATAAAAAGGCACAAAACGTAGTGAAGTGATTAAAAAAAAGGTATTTGAGGAAAAAAAAAAAAGAAACAAAGAAACGTTATAATTTAGGGATTACTAAAAATATGGAAGCTTGTAAAAAAATTAAATATGAAGAATGTGAGAGAGAAAAAATTAATTATAATAGAATTTATTAAAATTATGAAAGTTTGTGAGGGCAAAAAATATGGAGAACATGAGAGAGAAAAATAGAGTAGTGGGTTGAGAGGAAAAAAAATTATAATTTTAAAATAATTAAAAATATATTAAAATTACTATTATAGATTATTTTATTTAAAAGAATAAAATGAAACAATAAAAAATTGATGCCATCAATAATTTTATTTTTTATAATAGTGTATATATATAACTCATGAAAGATGGGTTCTAGAAATATTTATTGAATATAACTCATGAAAGATGGGTTCTAGAAATATTTATTGATGGGCTGAGGGTATACTTAAAAATTACCAAGATTTGATATATAGAGCACATATATAAGTGATTGGTTTGTAATGATGTTAGGGCCAGCACAATAGGACTACCCACTCCTCTTAACTATTCACTTATTCTTCTTTAACTGTTTAACTAACCCACATCTTCAGCTTTCATTTAAATGCAACATTTCTTATACACTTGCACTATTCTCCAAGTAAGGTTAAGGTACAAGAATTCATCATAGGTATTCGGTGGAGAGTTCATAACATTATTGTAGAAATAATATACAAAAATATACAAGATATTAATAAGAAATTATATCAACATAAAGCAGCGAAAATAATTGATCAAACGAAGGCTCAAAGAGCCAAATTCATTTCTTAGGCTTACTCACGATCACTAAGATCGGCAGCCTTAAGATAAAACCCACGATTGCACACGATTTTGGCACAAAACCCTTGCCACAAAGGCTATAACCCTCGATCACACAAATCTTCTTAGAACACGGTCATTGAGACCTTCAATCTCTCTATTTCACAAAAATTTGCACTGATCTTATCGGAATAGTTCACTGTTATAAGATAGGAGAATGAGTCTCCTATTTATAGGGCCGAGAGAAGAGATGGAGATGGAAGATAGGGATCACCTTCCATAAACCATCAGCTTGCTTTTTGAAGAAGACCATTATTGCAATAGGAAAGTGAATCACAGAGAGGGAATAGAGAGATGTGAGATATGAGAGAATATAAGGGTTAGGTAGAAAATAAGTAACCAATCCGGGTTGGGACAGGTCGGGTTGTGAGTCGGTGGATCGTGGGTTTGACCAAAACCATTGCCATCCAAGTGGGTGTATTGGGCCTCCCTATTTTCGGTCTTGGGCCATAAATTTTCCAATAATACTATGCGATGGTGCAACTAGAGATGCCCATAATTATTGAAAGGGATAATTAGTCCATTCCCTCATAATTTTTGGTGTAATTACATGTATATTTTTTATGATTCAAAAAATTACATTTAATGTTCTTAAAATTTATTTTTATCTAACAATTAGGTCATTCTATTATTTAAAATTCATTGAATTATTAATATTAGCAAAAAAATTGAATGAAAATCTATTTTTGTCAGCAATTGACTTATTGTTGGTCAAACAAATATTTTTATGACCAAACTACCTTTATAAGGGTGAAGATATACCTCCTGTATTAGCATGTGAAGATGCATAAGGATATTCTGGTAAAAAATAATATTTAACTTACAATAAATCAGTAATAAGTTAATTAGGGGTAAATATAAATTTTTATTTAACTATTTTATTAATATCAGTGAATTTGATGAATTTTGATTAAAGAAATATTCTGTTTGTTAGATATATACAAACCTCGTAAATAATAAATATAATTTTTTAAAATTATAAAAAATTTATATGTAATTATACTTAATTTTTTTTTTAAAAAAAAGAGGGTGTAATTATCGTTAATGAAAATGAGTAGGAATAGGGTATTGGTGGGTAAAATTATGGATGATGGGTAGGAGGTCATGTGCAGCGTTTGGTTGGAACTGATAGATTTATCCACATCTGAATGATATACAGCTAATCAGGTTTAGTTGAATTGGTGAAATTCAAATCCAATGATTTTAGAGATTATAGGTTTAAAACTCGTTGGGTATTTAGGATGTTGTCTATTGCATAATAAAAGTTGTTGGCTATTGTAATAGTTGGTATTATTGAGTAGGATATAATTATTATAATAGTTTTTGTTAGATATTGATGCTTACAGAGACGATTGAAAATATTAGGGTGAAATACATTTTCCATTTTTGAACTATACACAAAGTGCATTTTCATTCCTGAATTATAAAACGTAATAAAATGGTTTCACATGATATACACTATTTTTTATGACAAAAATACCTTTATTATTTACACCCCTAAAATATCTCTATTACAATCATTTTTCTAAATATAATCTCAATTATTATAAATTTTTTATTTAAAATAAACACTATCCAACCATTTATAATTTTTATATTGAGTATAGTATTTATATAAACTCCATAAATTTATAATTTTTATATTTTGTACACAATTAATAAAAAAATTATATAATTTTTGCATGTATTGTTATATACATTGATTTTTTTTAAAAATAAATTATTAATATAAATTTAAATATTACATCGAACATATATATACTGTAAACTATGCAAACCTATAACATAATTAATATATAATATTCTATATTTTTAAGTAATGATATGATATATTTTTATTATGTGGACATGTAATTGAATAAAAATTTATAAGTTATATAACATATTTTTCTATAATATTATATGCATTATAGATTAACACATATTTACATGTATTTTTCAACATAATTTATTTACTTTGTAAAATATATTAGCATATATTGAGCTTATAAATATTTTTTGTGTTCCATAATTTATAAAAAATTATAATTTATAAATGTTATTTTTAAAATAAAATATGAGTAAAATTTTAAATTACTAAAAATAGTTTGAGAGAGATATTTTAACAAAATATATTTTAAAAATCAGAATAAAAAAATATAGGGGTAAGTGAGAAGAGCATTTTTGTTTTATCGAAGCCAAATTATTTTGTGATGGATGTTTTTGTTACCTTTCATACTTTAAGAGTGTAAATGAGACAAAAGATATAAATTAAGGATGCAAAGGGTATTTAACCCAAAATATTATAATAACTATAAATAATTTTTGAATCAAGATTGGTAGTGCTGTTATCTCGAAAAGGTTGTTAGGTTTAAGGTTGATGGAGTCCGTGATGCTGAAATTCTTATACTTTTATTAGTACAAAGACATATGGAAGTGCTACTCTTGCAAAAATATAAAAGACAAGCTTGTCTCAAACTCATGTCTCTCTATATTTTGTTAGTAAAGATGGAATATGAAAAATATTGATTGATGTGAATCATATCATATATTGTTACACAAATTTTAGGGTAACTATATCATTCTTTTTTAGGTTTGATATAATTATATTTAAAATTGACGTGGTTTGAAAAATTACATTTGATATTCTTAACATATGTTTCAGTCTAATAAATAGATTTTTCAACTAGTTATAATTTACAAAATTTTCTGATATTAGCAAAAAAGTATAATAAAACTTATATCTTATCCCAATTGACTTATTACGGGTGAAATAATTTTTTTTTGACCAAACTATTCTTATAAGAGTGTAGATATATCTCCAGATATACATTAACGTATGAAAATGTAATTTTTTCAAATTATAAAAAAATTACAAATAACTACACTAAAGTTCGGCGGAGGACGGAATAATTTTAACATTAATGTAGATAATTTATAGGATTTAATATATATATATATATATATATGCATTTGGTTGAATTCATATGAAAATAATGTATATGTCCCAGAATTGATGATGATGGTTTGTCATCCTATCCAGAATCTTTTTCTTTTTTCCTCCAACCCAACTAAGAAAGATTAAATTTTTTGGTGTGGCCCATCCCAACCAACCCGCCCCACCTGACTCCTACATTTACTCAGCTCTAACCTCTCTTACTGCTCCATATATACAACACTATCACTCTCTTCTTTCCTCTGTTTCACATTCAAGTTGAAAACAGAAGGACCCGGATAAATTATTCAGTTGCAGAATCCATGGCGAGGCATGAGGAACTGCCGGTGCCCGTTTTCAAGTCTCTTGAACCCGTTTATGGAACCGGGTCACACCTTGAAGAAGCCGAGCTCCGATTTAGCAAACTGAAATCCAAGTTCAATGAATTCTTTGGTCACCCCCCTGATATCTATGCACGATCTCCAGGTATTCTATGCGTACAAGAAACTGCTTTTTTATCCGTAATCTTGTCGGTTGACTTTGAAACTGGATTTTTTGTTTGAATTGTGATTGTTTTTATTCTTGTTTTAATTCTGTGTAGGGAGGGTGAATTTGATTGGAGAGCACATCGACTATGAAGGTTACTCAGTGTTGCCGATGGCGATCAGGCAAGATACGATTGTGGCAATACGGAAAGTGGAGGGGGAGAAGGTGCTTCGGATCGCGAATGTCAACAGTGAGAAGTATACTATGTGTACTTATCCTGCAGATCCTGATCAGGTATTACGGTGATACTTAGTTTGGTTGATTAGGTATATGAGTGCATGATCTCAAATGAAGAATGGTGACAGTAATCAAGAATGTGTGTGTGAATATGTATGTGTGTAAAATTCTTTATATATATCTCTGCATCTGTGTGTGTGTTTTGGGCGGGTGGTTGTATTATGTGATTGTGAATGTGTATAGTAAAACTTATTCTTGTACCATCTAGTTTATGGCTAGATATTGGACTCTGCTACAGAATTTCCATCAGTTGAAATGAAAGATCTTTTCATGAAATTTGGATTTGTATCCATGGTCATGCAGAAAAGATGTGTTCTTTAAACGTAATGCATGTAATTAAGGCAATCTAATGAATTTAATTACCTTTAATAATGTCGAACCCAATCAGTAGAATCATGTCTTTGTTAAAACTGTTGAAGCTTCAAACTTGCATGTGCCAAATTGGGGATCGGAGAATGATATCTATGTTCTATTGTAAATAGAAGTTGGACAAGGGGTCACTTGATGTATTGATGTTTCATTTTCTTGTTGCAATATAGCTCGTTGAACGAGGCCCATTTTGTTTTTCAGGAAATTGACTTGAAGAATCACAAATGGGGTCACTATTTTATTTGTGGGTAAGATGCCTTTTTTGGTTTCTTGAATTTCCTTTTGAGCAGATTTTGATATGTGTATGTAGGTGGTTGATTTAATCGATTCTGTTAGGACAGTTCTGAGAGGTTTATGATGGAATATGTTACTACAAAGATCATTTACAAATTATAACTTGTGATATCCTAAAATAAAATCCTCTGATTTTGTTTCAGGTACAAAGGTTTTTATGAGTATGCCAAATCAAATGGGAGAAATGTAGATAGAACGGTTGGGCTCCAGGTGGTTGTTGATGGGATTGTTCCAACTGGTATTTTCACCCAAGTCTATGAATGTTTAGATCTAAGCTAAGCAGTAAACGAAGACGAGTGTATTGATTAATGCTATTGCCTTATTTTTCAGTTGTATTCTTTTTTCTTATGTAGGATCTGGTTTATCGAGCTCTGCTGCATTTGTTTGCTCTTCTACAATTGCTATAATGGCTGTAATGGGAGAAAACTATCCAAAGGTGTTCCCGTATTTCTCAGTTTTTTTGATCATTCTGCTACTAGTGAACCCAAGTCATTGCATTTACATGAACATTTTACACATTGGCTTTTATGCTTTTTGGTTCTGTTAGCCGAGGAGTATGAATAGATATCAATCCGTAATTTTTGTTTCTATCTTTAAACTCTGTTTTTGTTTTTCAAAATTTCATTTTCCAGAAAGACCTTGCTCAACTTACTTGTGAGTGTGAAAGACACATCGGAACTCAATCTGGTGGAATGGACCAGGTAATTTTTGTACTCCAGTTTCTGTTTTATTGCTTCCATGATGATTACTCAATATTTCCTCATGAAGTAGAAGTTCTCTCTATTACCCGTTACTTACCTGAAATTTTATTGCTTGATCGACAGGCAATATCAGTCATGGCTCGATCTGGCTTCGCAGCACTAATTGATTTCAACCCTATTCGCGCTACTGAGGTGCAGCTCCCTGCTGGTGGGACATTTGTTATAGCACACTCACTGGCTGAATCTCAGAAGGCAGTTACTGCCGCAACTAATTACAACAACAGGGTTGTTGAATGCCGTTTAGCTGCTGTGCGTTTTTCTATCACTATGTTTCCCAATATGTTGCATTTATTTTATATGCATTTGTACAATTTGTCTTGACTTTGATTTTTCTAACATATTAAATGAAAGATTGCATGATTTCCTTTTTCCTCGTTTTTCCTCCTATCTCTGCAATTAAATAATTATTAGGCCATTTGCAGATTGTATTAGGCATAAAGCTTGGTTTAAAAGCTGAAAAGGCGATAACCGAGGTCAAGACGCTTTCCGATGTTGAAGCTCTGTGTGTATCATTTGCTGGCACACGTGGATCTTCTGACCCAGGTCTTGCTGTCAAGGTATGCATGTCTATCTTTGAAAAGTTCTGTAAGACAATATTGTTGCAAGATTCATATATTTCTGCTTATTACATTTTAATAATACTTGCGCATTGTCGACACCACTGGGCCGTTATTGCATAGCACCTTACGTTGTAACAGCCTTAACTTAAATTTGCTAGTTTCTTTCTTGCGGATACTGTGGGACTTTTCTAAGCATCAGGTCTAATGGTTGGTCACATATCTACAGGAATTCTTGAAAGAAGAACCTTACAGCAGTGAAGAAATCGAGCAAATCATCAACGAAAAGCTGCCAACTGTCTTTGCCAATTCCCCTTCTTCCTTGGATGTGCTGAGAGCTGCCAAGCATTTTAAGTTACACCAGGTGAATTTGCAATTTCTATTTAGTTTTACGATAAGATTCTTCTCGACATTTCTGCAACCTTCTTGTCAGCTTATTAGAATTCCAAGAGGGATAAAGGCATCATGGAAATATAATTACTGAGTAAGATCCTGTTGGGAAACTTCTGAAATTGCTTGTTTTTCGATCTTGTATTATATTTGCTCTCGTACTGTTTTGGATGAAGCGAACAACATTTTGATGACCTTTTAAAGAAGGTATTTAATGTTATATTGAAACGATTTTCAGAGAGCTGCTCATGTCTACTCAGAAGCCAAACGTGTCTATGCTTTCAAAGATACTGTGTCATCAAAGTCAAGGTGAGTTGACACAAGTTCTCTACAAATTAAAATACTAATGAATATTGAACTGGTGCTTGCCTAAGTCTATCCTTCTACTTTTCTTACATCAAAATTCAGAAACTGTTTTTGTTTCAGGTTATGTTATTACAATTCCATTTACTGTGCTTGTGTAGTTATAGTCGTGAAGCACTAATTTTTTCTGGAATCTGAGTGCTTATATTGAAGTTTGAAATAAGTCCCGACTTTTTCTAAAACTCTTGAAATTGTTGAGTTGTGGATTTCTTATCGCAGTGAAGAAGACATGCTGAAGAAGCTTGGTGCCCTCATGAATGATAGCCACTATAGCTGCAGCGTGTTGTATGAGTGCAGGTAAAAGTCCATCCTCATTTCTGAAGTAAAAGTAGGAACTATTACAAAGACACCTTATGAATTTAAGCATACTACAAATCAACCCCTCAAGTTTTTAGAAATTATACTTGCACCAATAAGGTCATATTGTACTTTGCAGATACACTCTACTATTCAGTCTTCAAGGGTATTTGTAACTTAAAAACATGACTCCAGGGAGTACAAGTATAATATTCAGTAGTATTATATGCCTAAATCACAATAGGTGCTGGTGTAATTATCCTGTAGAAGTATGGTGATTTGTTGATGAATTGAAATTTTGTTGCAAATCCTATTGCATTTTACATTACATTTAACAAATGTATGTAGTGTATACAAAAATTACGTCATCTACTTATTTAAGAAAAAATGTTATATATGTGACGTGTATTTGATAAATATAATACAAGATGTAGTATGGAGTTGTAATAGAAAATCCAATCTAGTTTAAGTTGCGTTTTCCTATGTATGGCAATTGTTAAGGTTATGTTCTATCATAGCAATGTCGTGTTTCCGATTCTTGTTATTTACTTATCCCTCATATGACCTCCGATAATCAGCTGCCCTGAATTGGAAGAGCTCGTCAAGATTTGTCGTGACAATAGTGCCCTTGGTGCAAGGCTTACCGGAGCTGGATGGGGTGGTTGTGCCGTTGCTCTGGTGAAGGAGAGTATCGTCCCACAATTTATCCTTAAGTTGAAGGTTAGCATTTGCTGTGTCTTTCTTGACCTGACGACCATGAGCATGTCTGTGACATCAATTTCGTCGTGCTATATTTTCAGGAGCAATACTATAAATCGAGAATCGACAAAGGTGTGATCAAGAAAAACGATGTTGACCTATACATTTTTGCATCTAAGCCGTCGAGTGGTGCTGCCATCGTGGAGGTTTAGCTTGTCGCTCCACCAGATGAACGTCTTATGTTGGGTAGAAAAGATTTGTTACTAGGTTGCTCTCAGAGGATTATTCTCATTTTCCTATCAAAAATAAAAATTTGCTTTCTGCCCTTTTTCCGGAAACAAACAGATATTCGCTGTGGTGCAACGTTAATGAGATCAAATTGCAAATGCACGCATGATTTCATATTTTCCTTGCGAGACTCCTTTGAGCAAGTTATATGTAAGGGAATTTCACATATGCTTAATGAACCGGAGTTCATGAAGTGGCACAGCCTTCATATACTAGGAAATCGTTTGACAGATTGTGAATAAAAAGAAAGAACACACACAAAATAAACATAAAGCAACGATGATTTTTACGTGGTCTAAAGAATTCTTCTATCAAAATTAGTGTTGTTTGTCGCGTGTGTGTGTTGTTGGGGTGGAGAGAAGTCCATATTGTTAGCATTAATTGGAAGAATAGGAAAGGCCCATTACACATGACTCATAGATGTATAAAATAATTGCAAGAAATGGGCCCAAACATCTTCCCACCTACACAACATGAATTGCTATTTGCCCCTATGATCACTTTAAAATCTTCAAAAATATCGTGTCTCAACACTTTGTCTTAAGTTCTAAGAATGTAAGAACGCTGTCACATGCTTCACTAATTATTAATTTTAAAGTGTTCATATGGCTTTATTGAGAGATGGAACGTACCAATACTGAATATCAAGTAATCAACGGGTTCGTATAGATTATTGGAAAATTTATTATAATTATAAATATTTTTTTGTTATATAAAAAATTATAAATAGTTTTTTTGATTTTATAAATACCTTAATAAATACCTCTTTGACAACTCACTGTATGGAGGTATTTATCATAATATTTGTAATTTTTTAAATAATAAGAAGATATTTGTAATTAAGATAAATTTTAAAAGAGCTATTTGTAATATACCCTAAATTATTATCCAACTAAATTTTCTTGTATAACTCGAGTTTGGACATATTGAGTGGAGATAGGTTGGCGCCTATAACCTTGCTATTATAGTGCTTGTTGTACATATTATTTTTCTATTAATAAAATTTATGTTATACCAAAAGAAAAGTTGTACAGAAATTATGACTCAGAAAAAGGGAAAAAAAAAAAAAAAAGAAAATCTCTCACAGGAGTTAGAGAGGCTGTCGGTGGAGATACTGATCTGCAAACGAAGGCAAAGGAAGAAAAATGAAAAGTTGAGGGGACAAAATCTCAGTTTGAGTTCCCATAGCTCATAGGCTGTCACTTTCAAATTCAAATCTACATTTGATAAATAAGAAATGATAGATGCAATGTGTAGCAATAATTCCATCGAATAAACAATTGCTCAACTTCATAAAACCTCCACTTTCCCGGTTGTTACCTCAGGCCCAAATCCTCGTGCGCTTATCTCCATTTGTCTCTCTCTCTTTACTCTCTCTCCCACACAACACACACTATTCAAACATTTTTCGGTGTCCCTTTATATATGAATGCAGTTGGTGGTGGTAACCCTCAAGATAGTGATAGAAGCGGAGGAAAATTGAGTCTTGAAGAGCCCACTTAAATCTTTTTCTGTCATATAGTTCAATAGCGTCAGTGGTAACTAGTGAAACAGAGGGAGAGAAGCCAAGAAAGACTGGAGAGAGAGAGAGAGAGAAGAAAAATTGGATCTTGATTGTGTACTTGGGTTTTCGTTTCATATTTCTCAGTGCCATTTGATGATATTGCCTTCGTTGGATCTGGGCATTCTTGATTTTCCCAAGGTAATTCCTTTTTCTGTATATAGTAGTAATGTATATTTATAAAAGCATTTGACGAATGCTGCTTGCTAATGGCTTCCTTTTCTGAACCTACCCCCCAAAAAACAAAAGGGAAAGAAAAGAAAACACTTTGTTTTTTTTATTATATATATAGCTGGCCTCCATGATTTTGCTTATGTTTCCTCTGCCAATATACGTGGTTCACAACTATATTTTGTTCTCTTTTTCCATACCAATAATTGATTTTGTATTCTGTTTTTTGTTCCTTTCTTTGCCCACAATCAATCATTTGAGGAATCCCATTCATTGTCTTCAATTCCAGTGTAATATACTCTTACTGATTTTCTGATTGTTCTGTACTTCCAATTTTACCGTGACTCTATATTTATTTACTGTTTGAGCGAAACAGTTGTGGTTCTAGAATTACTGATCATCTCTTTTTTGCTTGAATTCTTGTCTAATGTATACAGGTTTCTGTTAGAAAATCTTTGTTTTCTTGAAAAAATTACTTCTGGGCCACTAATTTAAATTGCGTTTTGGGTTAATCTTCAGAGGTTAATTTGAATTCTTGACAGTGAACTTGAGAAGAAAGGAGCTAATTTGATCGTATTCTGATGAAAGAAAGGGACATTGTCATTGACATTAAGAGCTGTGTGGATAGGACCAAGAAAGCTGGAGATCCTGAGTTTTCAGATGTTGAGGTTGGAAATTTACCTTCCTTCACGGTCTGTGGTATGCCTACGAGCGCAGATGAGTTAGCCGACTGCGAAAATTCAGTGAGCCCATCGAGCAATGTGAAAATTCTGGGTGGAATTTCTCCAGATTCAGGGAAGAAAACTAAGAAGGAAAAGCGGTTCTCGATGAGTGCTAAAAAGCCACCTAAGCCCCCACGCCCTCCGAGGCGATTGTCGCTGGACGCAGCTGATCAAAAGTTGATCAAAGAGATTTCTGAACTTGCCAGGATCAAGCGTGCCCGGATTGAGCGAATGAAGGTGTTGAAGAGAATGAAAGCGGCAAAGGTGTCGTCGGCTTCGGCATCATCAAGTGGCAACTTGATAGCTATGCTCTTCACCATTCTATTTTGCATTGTGATCATTTTTCAAGGTAATGCTCCATTGCTGATTGCGGATTTTATGAAATTTGCAGTTACTGATTCGAGATTTGATGCTCCATGGGTTCTAGCTCTTACTTTCTCAAGGGATCTATCGAGCTATTTATGCATTCACTTGGTTTCTTGCTTTTGAATTACTAGAACACGATCAATTCATTGGTTTGGAGATCTATGTTAGCTATGGATTGCTCCATAGCTTGGGTTGTTATCGAGAAAAATGCCATAATCATTTTTTTAACCAAGTTGGTTTTCAGCTCCATCAATCAGACTCGAGGGACATTGATTTAACCATGATTTCATCTGTTATTATGCTGAGTTCTGATGGCAGTTTTTGAAAAATATACGAATTCCTATCTCATGGCTGAAGGTATCCAAAATCAATTATAGTTTTCAGTTTAAATGAGGAGACACGATTATTTTCCTAGCAGTCGTGTTTTTGCTGAAAATTTTCAAGTGGGGTAATAGTTTTGAACAAACCTTCTCTCTGCATTTCCCAAATGTTTATTAACAACGTTCTTGAAGGTCCACATATTCGAATAACTATCACCAGCCTCATCTTTCGATACAAGCTTGCATGTTTGTCTGATCATCTGGATCTGTTTGTCAATCTGATACCTTGATACTGTGAGAGACAACAAATTCCTTGCTCGACTTCTACTGCAGTTTTTTGACCAAGGTATATCATTAGGTTGCCACCCTTTGGGAATTTTGCCAAGGAACAGCTCGAGCATTGGCATTCTTGGTTCGACAAAGTCAAATGGAGCAACAGAAGGCAATATTGTAATCATTCACGAGCAATGGAACATATCCGCCAGTAGTGTGCCATTATCTGGTGTCGAGTCCCCTAGGTATGTTCTTCTGATTTCGTAGTTTCTCCATAAGTAAACATCATATCCGTTAACATAATAAAGCTTTTGCTTCTTTTGCAGCCTAACGGAGCTAATTCCAGGTTCGGTTTACAAGGACGCTGGGGAAAAAGCTACCAATTGATACTGTTTTCCTGTAAACAGTCGTAATGATGGCCGGTCATAATATCTGCTTTAATCCCTGAAGAAATGCTGAAGAATTACAGACTTTAAGGTTGACAATAACACCAAACAGACAAGTCTTCACAGTTTGATTCGAGCCGTTTTATTGCTGGTCACTGTGGATCGATGATCGCGCTTTGATATGGAAACTCAATATAATGCAGACTCATTTGTACAGTAATGAATACTAAAAGGGTATTCCAAATAAACGTGAGAACTTTATGCTGTCTTAGCTATAACAATGTCAAGCTGCTGACTCTGCAGCTGTTGTGCTCGCTTTGTGATGGTTTCCCTTGTAAAATTCTAGACATGGAGCATAGATGTGGCTTCTCACATTGACTTTGTGTTAATTATATGAAACGTTCTGGTCATTTTGGAGTTAGTTGAAGACTTTGCTACGTGGTTGAGACCACATGCGTATTTTGTGTGTTTAAGTGATCAGATCTGAGCTTTTGGGATGTTAGTGATGTGAACTCGCAAGTTGTCTTTTATGTTTTGGTAATACTTGTGAATGTGGTTAGAGTTGATTACATCCGTCGTTGTTGGAAGTCAGACATTTCAAAATATCATGTTGAACGTTTCATGTATGCATGTTACTGAGATATAGTTATGTCCATAGTTAAATGAATTTCGTCATAGCTGTAATACATTTTAATGATGTTTCAGACATATTTTTACACCAAACAAATATAAATAATTAAAATTAATAAGAAACAAGATTTGTAAAACCTACTTTTGAAATTAATAGTAAATGGTAAATTTAAATTTTCGTCTCTTTAAATTCAATTAATAGTATAGGCTATTTTGTTGCGTAAATTGGGGGAAGAAAGAGGAAAATCATGTGCTTAGATCCAGTAATTAATGCTCAATTATTGAGTTTAAATTAATGGGGTTGGTGATGATTATGAATGGTAGAAAATAGACATTTGTTTTGCGCTTTGAGCGTACTGCAGCGATTGCTTGCTGTATTATTCATGTGTTTGTGGGGTTGAAAACTCTTTTCTTTTTTGAATTTTCACGTGAATAGAGAGAGATGTGGTAAGTTCCACCACCTCCTTGCATCCCATCCCACTTCTGAATTCTGCCAACTTAAGAAGCTTCTCATCTGATCTAACTGTCAGAACACCGCACCCCCAACCAAGTATATATATACAGAGTTTTTTTTTTAATTTTTATTTAGGTTTATACGATTTTAGAAATTCTTGGAATTTTTTTCTAAAATGTGTTGAGCTTATACAAATATTTTAAATCTTATTTAAAATAATAAAAAGTTATTAAAATATTTGGATAAAATAAGTGGAGCTTGTAATATGTATTTGATGTGTGTGCCTGGGACAACCCTGCCCCTGCCCCTAACCCAGAACATGCAAGCACAGACAACCCAGGTGACCAAGAAGCTCTGAGAAGGCCCAGAACACTCCCTGACTTGGTCCATGGTTACTGCCCAACAAGATATTCGGCCCAAAAGGCCCACACAAGTGGTAGTCCGCTCTCCTATGTGGCACCCAATTGACCTAGCTGTCAGTAGCCACCTCGAACCATATAAGCAAGGAGGGACTCCCTAGTGGCTAGGACTCCTTGTAAGCGATGGGTCTCCCAAACTGAAGAAGACTCTTACTAATGCACATCCAACTGTGGATAAGGATGATTTATCCCTTATTAAACCATCCCAACCAACCTCTGCAAGAGTCTCGGGAGGGGGACAGATCCCCAACAAACGGGGGCACTTCTCTATAAATACAAGTTTGGTCCCTCCAAGCGGGGAACAACTATTTTAGTCTGAAAATTATCTCTTAAGCTCTCTCTATAAGCATATTGTCACAAATTCTTGCACTTTTTATCAACTTTATTCATCATATCTCAATTTTTAATTAAATTTGCTTTTTTTTTTTTACTTTATATCATCTCGAATTCAATACTAACTCGGATGTTGAAGTGCTAACGTAGATTTTGTAGGTCCCCCCTTCAGGATCTGCATACGTGATGGCCCAAGCTTTACACGATAGTCCATCCATTGGACCCATAGTATTTTTGTACGCATCAAGTGGCGCTGTCTGTGGGAACACAGAGTTAAAGATGCGAGTAACAAGAAAACACCTAGCAATGCACTAAGCAAGTAGAAGACCGTGGAGACAGCTGGTAGTGCCGGCCCTGCAGGTCGTGATAGGGGTACCCCTGGCCCTCGCCAGTGGGACGACGGTCCTAGGACCCCACAGGCCTGCTAACCTATTGACTGAGCCTCTGCACCTTAGTACCTCATCGAACACCTCTTCAGGTGAATTACCCTAAGCACTCCTAGGTACCATACAACAGATGATCGCAACAGACATACAAGAGCAAAAGGAGAGACAAGCCCCAGCTCGCGTGGCGACTCTATTTGATGTGGATGTCCTAGAATAGAAAAGTGAGAGGGTACCCCTACCCTTGCACTACCAGTCGCAGGAGGCTAAGGATCCCCTTCGCAAGCTCAACAGGATATCCCTCCTCAGTGGCCCGCACGTCTGGAGTGCCTACAGAGAGGCCTCCAGGACGTCCAGTACTAAATCATGGGAGCGCCCTCGAAGCAGCAATAGGGCACCCCTTCACAAAAGGAGTAATGGCGGACAAACTACCCGTGAACCACAAAGAGCAGCTTTCGCATTTTGAGAATGCGACACTCTTGCATCGATACAAATGGAATCGAATATTGTGTCTTCATCACTGCTTTCGCTAGGACGGCCCAACAATGATTTAATCAGTTGCTCGTAGGAGCAATTGGGAGCTTCCAGGAGTTTCGATCCTAGTTTCTACACCAGTTCGCTAGTAGCAGAAAACATCGAAAGACTGAACTCAGTCTCTTCTCCATTCAATAGAATAATTGAGTGCCTTTGAAGGAGTACCTGCAAAGATTCAATACGGCGGCCCTGGAGGTGCCCTCAACCACCCAGAAGGTTAAGGCTACTGCCTTCTCCAAAAGACTCTTGGATGGGGACTTCTTCAAGTCCCTAGCTAAGAAGCCGCTTCCAAATTCGATGCCCTCCTGGTTAGAGCTTTGAAGTATATCAACATAGAGGACACTCAAGCCTCCAAAAGAGGGGGGGGGGGGGGGGGAGGGGGGGGGGGGGTGCGGAGAGAAAATGAAGGAGATGAAGGTGGAGGCCTCTATCAATAAGCCCCAAATGGACTTTCGCCTTTCCAAATTAAAATATTATTTTAAAATATTAAAGGATGAAAATACTGAATTACCTTAAACTACACGATAAAAAATACATATAAGACCAAAAAATAAATAAAACTAAAATAATTAAAGTACAATTTAATTAACAAAAATGATTATAGTCTTTGTTACCTGGTCACCAACTCAAGAGATGAGCAGTTGTTGGTAAAAAATTAAATAATTCTACCTAATCAAGTGTATATGATCGAAAACAGAGAGATATTGAGAGTGTGTGTGGTTTATATCAATTTTAGAACAAATAAAATAAAATAAAAACAACTTGCAACACACATATAAGCTATTTTGTAACGGCTTTTGGAGCAAAAAATATAGCAGTTGAAATATAGCCATTAAAATATAGTTGTTATAATGTCCGCATTTGGAACGGCCTTTGTAATACATGCGGAGAAAAAAAATCGTCCATATTCGCAGGGCCTTTGTAACATCCTTTCCACAGAGATATTCTCACGATTTTTTATACAGTTCTTGTAACGGCCGCTCATTTTTTTTCCATGGGCCGTTACAAATTTGGTTGGCCTTCCCAAGAACCATATAAAACTAGTAACGGACAAAAATCATTATCGATTTTTGTAACGATCTTTCATGTTTATAAAATTATAACTGCTTCTCATACATTTTTTGGAACAACTAGCGTTATAAGAAATATTGGCCGTACCTAATTTCAGAAACCGTTTTGAATTGTAATGGCCAGTTACTTGTAATGACTTTTGGGATAGATTTACTTAGTAACGACTTTTCAATGATTTTGACCGTTACAAATAATTGAAATTGTTATTAGCTCTGTACAACATCATCACAACTCATCCTTACAAATTCGTATTAAAAGTTGTACATGACAAATCCTACATTTTTTTGTATTGACCAAGAAGTTCCAAAAAAGTTAAAATTTGAGAACCAAAATTACAACTTTAAATTATTTGAGGTCCAAAATTGCATTAGTGACTATATTTGAGGATCAAAATTGCATTAATCCCTCTTTTGCAAGGAAAAAAGACTTGTAATAAAGTACGTTAGCACTCCGACAGTCAAGTCAATAAACAATGGTAAAAATAAGAATTAAAACTGTAAAAGCATAATTTAGGATAATAATTCAGTCTGAGAACGCTTCAAATAATAGCGCTTTGTGTGTGTGACTGACTGAAATAACATTACCTTTTACTGAGGGCGTAAGCCCCCCTTTCACAGTCCTTACCTCTTGTCGGCCGAGGGGTCCAATCCCCTAGGGACTTCGTAAGATGGTTGTCAAAAAATAGGCACTAATTGTTTGGGGGACTAGGGAGTATCTCCTAATCATTGATCGTTGGGGGCTTATCCTACAAGCGGATAAATCTACTCGTGGGATAAGCTTCTGGGATCCCCATGATGCAGTTAGAATAGGTCCAACAACCCTTTTAGATCCTTGGGCATTATTTGTGGCAAGGTGTCTATCATCTCTCCAAGTTGTCCGACTGGCATCCAACCATGTGTGCGTGGGAATATCACAGTATCTAGGTGGCCGCCACTCCAACCCCTTTCCTGGGCTTTCTGTTAACTTTCTTAGGCCTTCTCAGGTCTCTTTGCTAACAGATCTTTCCTAGAAATGCGGGCCTGGGTTGCCCTCTTGAGTCGCATGGAATCCTGAAGCCTCCTTGGCCTTTACAAGGTTGGGCTCCTTGTTGGACAGAATGGATAAAAAAAAACATTACGTTTGTAGTATTTTTTCTCTTTTTAGGAAAAAATAAAATATCATACTGAATGAACGAGAAAAATTCAAAAGTTGTTTAACAAAATTGTCCATTTACTCCTTAGAAAGATTTTAAAACAAAATCTAAAATATAAGTAAATTTATTGTTCATAGTCTACAAAGACATTTTGATTAATTGACAAAAATGGATAAATACCTAATAGAGACTAACCGATTGTGCTACTTGTTGAATGGCCATTAAACTCGGGTAAGCATTAATAATTTTAGAGATAGCGAGAAGCATTTGTGATAATGTATATCCAGTTTAAGACAACTGGTTGTAATTTATTTATTGGTTGTGTACATATTTGTAATGAATTGATAATTAACGTTCATTAGCATTTAATAATTTAAATATATTTTACACTTTTAATGTAAACCACCCTCATCAATTACCCCTGAATTAAATAAACTTTCACTTACCCCTCTCTTTGTTATAATTCTCTAAATTAAATAAAAATGGCCAAAATTACCCTTAACTATTAACAATGTAATATATTAACTTTAATTTCCTCTCTAATAAAATATATCGATCAATCAGACTTAAAATTTTCTAAAACTATGATGTTTATAAATAAATACAAAATAATTATTTCAAATTTGAATGGATAAATAATCATATTTTTTTCAACAGGTTTATAAATTCAATAATTTTAAATTAATGAATAAAAATACATTTTTAATATTAAAAATTCACTCATAATGATATTCGTACTCACAGGTAATTTAGTGTAATCTATCCATCCCTAAAATAATTGTTCCAATAGGTATATGTCTGAGTTTGGATCTAATGTAAAAATATTAGGTATAAGTCCGATCACTAACTATTTAAAATAGTTTGGATCTAGTTATTGCCCATCAATTAACAAGTCTAACATGTTGGACCTAAAATTAGGTTAAGGGATTAAATAGAGTTACTATTTTGAAAAAACAATTATCTTACCAACCTTCAAATCACCTCATTTGACATTTGGGCACCAAAATGATAGGCTTGATGGTCACTTGCAATAATTTTGTTATTAAAATTATAAATAATCCGTATAATGTACAAACACAAGCTTATAGATTTATCTATTAATCCAACAGTAATTTATTAACCTCTTAAATCAATAAAATTTGAAATAAAATTAATTAATATATTTTATTATAAAGGGTATCAAAATTAATATTTAATATTATTAACAATCAAGAGTATTTTTATTTAATTTAAAAGATTATAACTAAGAGAGAGGGTAAGTGAAGATTTATTTAATCGATGAGGTTGGCATACTTTAGTTTAGGGGTGCAAACAAACTGAGCTTGACGAGTTCAGGAAAAGTTCAAGTAAGAGAGCTCTCGAGCTCGGCGAGCTTAAGAAATAAAGGCTCGAGCTTGAGCAGCTCGCGAGCTAGAGCTTGATTGACACAAGTCGAGCTCGCGAGCTGCTTGAGCTTAATTAACTGTTTTTCTGAAATATATGAATTTAAAAAATACGGACTATTGTATATGAAGTACATTATTAAAAATTTTAAATATTAAACAGAAAGAAAATATTCACAAGAAGACCAAAAAGAAGTAATACGATGAAATAAAATTGACAGTCATAAAAATATTCGGTCCAATCATTTAATGAGAAGTAACTAAAGTTCCATTTCACTATTTTGTATTTAAACTAACGTCAACAAATTCAGTTCACCTAAATCTCATAACCCCATTATATTAAATACTTACTTACAAAAAAATTATCAAAATGTACTAAATTATTGATTAAGCTTTTCTTTTAAATAATATAAACTAAATACCATATTTTAATATCATTTTTAAGATACGGGCTAATAATTTTTATATATAGTGAATAAATGCATTTTGTTGTAATGCGTTGAAATTGTAACGATAAAATATATGCATTATATTAAATATTTATTTACAAAATTAATAATTATCTAAACGTACTAAATTATTGATTAAACTTAGTTTTAGATAATATAAACCAAAGTACCATATTTTAACATCATCTAAAACTAAAATATGTTATATTGACTAGCAATTCTAATATATGGTGAATTTATAAAATAAATACATTTGTTATACTGGATATTGAAATTATAATGATAAAATTAATATGCATTATATTAAATATTTATTCACAAAAAATTATAAAAATGTATTAAATTGTTGATTAAGCTTCTTTTTGAATAATATAAACTATAATACCATATTTTAATATCATCTAAAACTAAAATATGAGATATGGACTAACAATTCTAATATATAGTGAATAAATGCATTTTTTTTTATTTTTATAGGATTGAAAATGTAATAAATAAAATTTATATGCATTACATTAATATTTATTTACAAAAAAATATCAAAATATACTAAATTGTCTAATAAGCTTGTTTTTAGATAATATAATATAAAATATCATATATTAATATTATCTAAACTAAAATATGAGATATTAATTAATAGTTCTAATTGATAATAAATTTTAAATATTTATTCAAAAAAAAAGTATCAAAACTTACTAAATTGTTGCTTAAGCTTATTTCTAAATAATATAAATAAAAATATTATATTTTATTATTATAAATTAAAATAATTAATATATCTAATATATGATGAATTTTGAATATAAACTTAATATAATATTGAATATGCACTTAATAATATATATATATATATATATATATATAATTTAAAAAAAAAGAGAGAGTGAGCTCGTGAGTCGGTTCGTGAGCTGACGAACACAACATATAGTGCTCGAGCTGGAGCCGAGCTTATATACGAGCCGGACTTTAGTTATGATTAGCTGATGGGTACATCGTGTGTAACAGATTGAAGGGTGAAGACAGCTACCCCCTTTCTCCCTATCGTATACTAACAGAATGATGACACCCATCCCTCCCCTCTCCTTTGTCCCTCCGTTAAGATCATTATAATTGAGTTGAAATGCATTCATTTATGATGGATTAACAACTTATTAATCAGAAACACTAATTATGATTCATTCAAAATTGTTATTATTACACTGTTTATTCATACTCATTTTCTAAAATATAAATATAATCCCAACTATCTTTTCATAAAGTCGCTCAAAGCAAATTTCTGATAATAGCTCTAGCGACTTCTGCAATATCATGCACTGCACTATTCACCCGACTCAACGGCGACTTCCCCACCCCTGCAAAACCACCCTCGCAAGAATCCGCCTCCACCACCGCGTCCGCCATCCCATTCTCCGCGAATTTTGGGTCTCCTAATTTCAGACCCTCCTCCGCCTCCTGTACATCTCCCTCCAGCACCGCATCGTACACCTCCTCGCACTGCTTCAGCGCCGCCGCTACCTCCTTCCCCTCTCCCCCCTTCCTCACCTTCTTGATGGCGTCCATAGCTCGTTCCGCCTCCGTTTTCACCGCCCCCACCGCTATCAGGGCTAGCTCCCACACGTCGGCCTTGGCGCTTCTGGGGCTGCGCCGGAGGACGGCCAGGCAGAGGCGGTAGTGTGGGGTGTTCTTGCATGTGCTAACGACCAGGGGTGGATCCTTGTTTTGTGATGCTGATGCTGATTCTGCGTAGGTTTGAACAACCATGATGATGAGTAGAATCACAGAGATTAGGATTTTCATCATTTTCTTGATGGAATTTTGTTTCTTTGAAGAGATTGAGGATAGTAGAGAGAGAGTGTGTTAGAGAAAATGGGAGTGGGATTTGGTCTCTTATATAAGAGTCCTTGTAAGAAATGTTCACACACCCCCTTATTCACATATTCATTGGATGTCCTATTAACCCTCTCTGAGTTACACAAATTATTCAATTAATTGTTAGAAACTTTGGCATCCACAATAATTACAAGACAAAAACGAAGAATTTGTGTGATTTATAGGATAAAAAATGTCAATGAAAATCCAATGATGTGTGTTAGTGATGTTTATCAATAATATTACAAGAATTAATAATTGGTTAAATATAATACATATATTACAGCTATTTATAATTAGTGATAATATCACTCGAAAGACTGATTATTTTGTGCTGTAGAGATGCATATATGATTATTAATATGTTTAAATTACAGGGCATGGAGGGATAAGATTTAATTTCTCCGTTGCTTTTGAAAAAGAAAAAAAAAAAAAAAGAGTGTTTGGGTTGGGATTTGGAGATAGAAACATCTTATCAACACTCTGTATATTCAATCATTAAGTTTTCAAATAAATCATATAATATATTTATAAAGGTTTTCAATACTCACTAATGATATCGTCACAATAATTTTTAAATATTAATTATAATTAATTCTTTTTTACAAAAATTAATGACTTCATGTATCACTACATCAATTATTTTATTGTGTAGATAATATATAATATTATTTTTTTCTTTTTAAAATATATTTAGTTGATTTATATAATATTTATTATATGCGCACAAGAATAGTGCCATGATCGGTAGTATATAAAAAAAAAAGAGAAATTTGACTCTAAATATTTTTTTCTAATTAATTAACTATATTTTATGATGTGTTGGCCACACTTGGATATCTTAAAATGATATAACTACCATCAACAATATTAATTCATTCCTAAAATTGCCCGAATCACATTCAAATTGTTCCAATCGTACCGAGTGGCCTAATCTGAATACGTATTAACTCATTAGGACAACACAATCAAATTCGTAAAGATAGTTTACATGTTGTCGTATAATTTTCACTAACTTCATTATTTCTTACATGTTAGATTTTTCATTACTACAACCTTATTGATTAAGCATTCGAGAATCATAATTGGGCCTTCTCTTATTATGCTCACGTGTTCCTATATTTTGTATTGATGTAATCATTATATTATTTTTATATGTTTGTGGGAATTGTATATGGCGACGACTAATTTAATAAAAATAACTCCTTTTGCATACCAACTAGGCTATAAAATCAGTAAGAAGTAAGTAAATTTAAATGAATTAATAAAATATATGATTAAGAAGCAAAGTTAATAAGTAGGTAGAATTAGTTTCTTTTTCCAGGTTGAAAAGAATATTAGTATAAGAAAAGAAAATAGAAAAGGTGATGGATGCAGAGTAATGTATGTTATCTGATCCGTTTGGTGGCTTTATGTCACCACTTTAAATTGGATTGAAACCACTTTCTTGAAAAGAGGGATTTGCGTATGAATTTGATATTGGTCATCATCATGTAAATGGATGTCCCAAGTGCCACTTTAAATAAATTGGGGGAGCTATATATATGCTATTTTATTAAAATTGGAGGCCCCTTTTTACAAGCGTGAGTAGAATTTAGATAATTTGAGCTCAGTTTTATTGAGTTTGAACACTATAGACTTTTATATGAATTAATCTCTTGATGGAGAGTATTTGAACATTTATCTGACCAAAATTTAATCAATTCAAAATACAAAAAGATTATATTTATTTTGGATTGTTCCATAAAAAAATGACTCAAATTTGATATGTGCTTATAAATTTGTTGTCTAGAAAATATTTAAAAGTCAAGATTTATTATGAACTTTTATTTTAAATAAAATTTAAGTTCTATTTCTTACATAAGAGTGTTCAATTGAAGTAAATCAAAATTGATATGCTTAGAGACAACTGAGGGGCTGCGAAATTTGAGGTGATAAAGTGACACCATAAATCAAGTGATGGGCAATTTTGCTATTTTACTAAATTTGGAGGGTCCTGTACAAAAATGGGTTCTCTCTTTTTTCCCATTTCGGCCTCTAAAATATATTGGGCTCTGTATAATACATTTAATTTGGAGGCCCATTTATGAGATCTGTAGCCCAAACGTAACTGGACCTATTCAGTTTCTTATAAGCCCAACTGTGCATCATGAGAAGATACCTCTCGAACCCTAGATACCTTCAAGTCACACGCGAATCACGTGATACATATATAACAAGAAAAATGGAATCTTAGCGCCGCATTTGCAAAAACCCTTCGCGTGTTTTCCACCGTTAGATCACTCTCCACGTCATCGATCCTTGTGCGATCCCAGATTCAACGGCCCAGATCAATCACCAGGCCCCATCCCCTTCCCTCCCCAGAAAACACACCTCCCCTGTTCTCCTCTTTCTTCCCACTTTTTTTTTTTTCTTCATAAAATTTTCAAAAAAAAAATTAAAAATTAAATAAAAGTGAAAATTTCTTCTGAGAGTAATGGCGGTGTTTGAAGAGGAGAAAATATTTGAGGAGGAAATTGACGGCGATGATGACGGCGATGAGGACGAAGAGGACGACGATGACGAGGAGGAGGAAGAGGATGAGGAGGAGGAAGTGTTGAATAGCAGCGGAGGAAGGGCGCAGGTCACGTCTGTTGGTGACGATGAGGAGGATGAAGACGGAGAAAATGAAGATGACGAAGGCGACGACGACGACGACGACGACGATGATGACGATGATGATGAAGATGAAGAAGGTGAAGAAGAGGAAGAGGTAAAACTGGATTTTGGTACTCGTGTTATGTTTTTGTGTTTTATGAAGCTAATTTTGCTTGGTTTGGGTATTATTTGGTGAACTATATTGTTGAAACTAGTTAGATCTGGAACTTTTAAGGAAGTAATAAGTTTGTGGTGCATAAACTAGCTAAAAATTTGCTAATGTTCGATTTTTTGGCGGTTTTATTTATGGATTTGGTTATGTTCCTACTCGTGCTGTTCCATTCTGTAGTTGCTGGTGAAGTTTATTGCTGTTTCTGTTCTGCTTTGGTGTACTAGTCAGATCTGGAGCTTTTTCCGAAGCTTTCTTTAGCTTTTAAGAGCATACACGAGCTAATATTTGCTTGAGAGTTTGAAATTTTTTATCACAGCATATGTACATTTTACTTGTATGATAGCTGTTTTTTTTCTTGTTTTCAATTTAAACTGTTGGTTTGCAGTTGACTTTTTGTCAAAAGTAGTCAGATCTCGAGGTTTTTCATGTCATTTGTGATATCAACTGTGTGGAAAATGAGGAGTAGAATTATATTACTTTGTGGGAGCTGAAAATCTGGAAGCTTGAGTTGATTTTGGAGGAACTAAAAAAGTATCATGGGATTGGATATTTATCCTGTCCTTTCAGTACCATCTCAGATATAATGCTTGGCAATTTTTACATTCTGTTATCGCCCTTTTCAACTGCAATTAGATCGTAAACCATCTATATTTGCATTTAACTCCACCATACTCGAGTTGGATATCTTCCAGCTTGGTGGTTTAGATCCTAGTGGACTCAGATCTCATGCTTCAAGTTGTGTTCTCTTCTTATACTTTTTGGCCAATTTCTTTAACAGCTCTCATACCTTTGTTATCTTGAAGAACTAGTTATACAATTACGGTGATTAATATGTATGGCTCCATTTTGGTCCTTTATTTACTTCATTCATTTTTCAATGTTGTCCTCGAGTTTGTTTCAATTGATTTTGTGCTGTTGAAGGCGTTTCAAATGTTTTTCGACTTTTCTTCATCACTAGCACTTGCCTTTAACAATTGCCGTGTGCATGTTGGCGTCCTCTTTGTCCCACTTAATGTGAAAGGTCATTCGGGTGTCCATCAAATGCAAATTTTTTTTATATGTTGAGACAGACAGCAGTTAGGCGGTATTGAAAAAGATTCAGACTTGTGCTGTTTGGGTTAATGGGGTCATCCCAGTTTGGCTTGAGTACTAGAGAGGAGCAAAATAATATCACTCTTTTTCTTTTCTTTTTTTTTTTTTGGGCATATTATATCTTTGTCTTCCTGCTTTCTATTTTTACTTCGATTGGAAGAAGTGGGAGATTATGGGTTGCTATTTTAGTATGAGATAGTGATTTATCGGCCCACTGCTCAATAATGTTTTTATCTAATTATTTCCGTGTGGAGGTATGACAGTGTCTATTGGGGAATCACAGTATTTATTTCTGTGACACCCAGTTAATTAAGTATTGGCTGCTCATTTATCTGTGATTATTAACTACGCAGGAGGATCTAGGCACAGAATACCTAATCAGACCAGTTGGCCGTGCCGAGGATGAGGAAGATGCAAGTGACTTTGAACCACAAGAAAATGGTGAGGAAGATTTTGATGAGGGAGATGAAGATGACGACGACGACGGTGGAAAAGTTGAGGCACCACCGAAGAGGAAGCGATCAGGCAAAGATGATTCAGATGACAGCGATGGTGGAGAGGATGATGAAAGACCCTCCAAGCGGTAGGGCTTTCGCCTCAATCCAGTTATGTATAACCGAAGGAGGAAGTGTGTGCTTTGTTAGGTCTCGTCTTCCTTCCTGTATTATCATGGTACACAATCTTAGGGTCGAATTTTATCTTTAGATTCCATAATATGAATTGTTGGGACAGTTGGAGAAGGTTGTTGATTAGCTTACTTTATGCTATATGAAATACTGTTAGGCTAGTTGTAACTTGTGAGGTGGCTAGCTAGGTTGGTATTTGTACCTTCAAGAATTTCAATCAACTAGTGTTGGATATTTTTGATGGGGTAATATGCTGGCGTTCTGACATATGTGCTTATTGGCCAATTTGTCATGATTCTTTCTTATGTTAGTCTAGTACAATTATGTAGTTTTCTGTTGACCCGGATCTATTATTGCCCAAAGTGTGAAATGGGTATGTTCACAACAAGCACGGCAAGCAATTATATACAAGGCTATTAATCAATATCGTATACTCCATTCACCCGATTGTGAAAATTTGGCTACAATTACATGCTAAGAAAGACAGAGAAATGCAAAGCCCTCTAAATAATATAATTAATTATTACAATAATTGGTCACGAATTTATTAGTGATAAAGTCGTGAATATGTGAAAGTTGTTGTTTATTATTGAACTTTAGCTTTCTAAATTGTAGATTTATATTCGATTTATGGTTGGTGAGGATTACCACAATTTTATTCACATAATGGATAAAATGATGAAGAAGTACACACAACTCTCAGTTTATTTACTACTCATATTATATATGTATGCTTCTCCACCATTTCAGTACACATACATAATACTGAAACCCAATCCCACATCAAATGTTGGACGTCAAAGGTGCAAATAGGATCTGGCTATTCTACCATTAGCACCTCTTGGGAAGAATCCCCCGGCCACATTCTCCGTCCCAGTTCCATACACGATTCTGAGTATTTCTTCAGGCGTTCGACCATAAGACAATGAGTCTTGATCAGCAGCAAGCACGTTGCCGGAAGCTCTACCCTCAGCGCCTACTTGCGGTACAACTACTAGTCCTTCATCTTTCAGACCATCTTTCCCAAGCTGATTTCTAAGGTTTGAAATCCTGTAGGTGAATTCCGCCACTGTGTAAGGATACGGCCATACTTTGACGAAAGCACGCTCGTAGAGTAATGCCCTCAGCACAGCATCTTGGCCCGCTTCCACTCCTAAAAGCCCGGCTATGACCTGAAAATTTTCATGTTGGTCGGGAGTAAGTCAAATTTTATCTATCCAAACACAACGTAATTAGAGAAGGTAACTGAAATTTATATTAAGTGTATATAGCAATAAAACATTATTATTGATGTTACCCTTTTGGCAATGGGGCTTTGAAGGTTGGGATTTGCACCAACATATCCGGTGAGTCCAACGTAAGGAATGATGTATGATGCAATAAGATAGTTGATGTCATTAGCATATGGATCAAATGGAGGCGCTAAAGGCTGTCCGAATGCATTGTTTATCACAGTCGCAAATGATTCCACACTTATATCCATAAGTGGGCGTGGAAATCCTTTCACTGTCTTCTGAATTGCCCTACATCCAATCAAAATTATATGACAAAAAAATAATAATCAACAGGCATATTTCTAAAACTTAAAAATAAATAAAATCTTGTTTATGAATTCCTTTTAAAATTTTACATTAAAGATTCCCTTTTAAATTCAAAATGTCATAAAATTAATATTACCACTACAAATTAGTGTCAAACGTAATTTTCTAAATTTGATTCTTCTTCTTCTTCTTCTTTTTCTTTTTTAAATCCATACGTTCAAAGCTTAATGAGTCATGCAAAAATAATAGAATTATCTGAAAAAATTGAGGTCGTAAAGTGATGGAACCTCAAATGTCCAAATTCTTGGAGTGCAAACTGTGCAATGATATCTCTTATGAGTGGGGTAAGGCAGGCCTTCCGACCCCCAACGGACGGCGGGCCGCCCATCGTCAGATTGGGAGCGGCGGTCTCCACTCCTCCTCCGAAAGCGCCATAAGAGAAGAATTCTGCTTCCAAGTACTCCAAGTTCAACGGAAATTCCATGAGATCAACGTCGGAGTTTGGTATTGCTTGGGCGGAGCAGCCGTGAAGGTGGAGGAGGAGGAGTGCAATGAATGCGGCAGTGGTTGAGGTGGTGGAAGCGGACAAGAATGCCATTGATGTGGAGGTGAAGTGGTTGTGCTAGTTGTTGGTCTTTGGTTTCAACTTCTTCGTTGTAGGTAGTATGAAATGAAATCATGCAGGTTGCTTTTCTTGCATTTATAGAGAGATGATGTTGCAGAATTCGAACCCCACCTGCCCACATAAATTCTAACTCAATTTAAGTTTGATTGGACCTGAATTAATTATATGACAAGTGTAATATATTTATCGTGTAATTAATATACAATTTAAAAAAAATAATCAATAATATAATAAATATATCAAACTTTTTAGATTGATTCGATTTGTGCGAACTTACTTAATATTGATACGACATTTTCAAATTCAAAGTTGCAGTAATTGATTCTTTGAGAAAGATGAGCAGGAGGTGAGATTTTACATAAATATTGTATTAGAGTTATCAACATCTTGTTGTTACACTGTTTTTGTTGAACACTATGCACTCTACAACTTTGTTATAAATTCGTATTCCATTTTTGTTTTGGAGTCATAATTACATGTATGATTATATTCATTTTGATAAATTGAATGATATATCAATTAAATTAATATTTTAATATATTTTAAAATAATAAATAAATTACAAACAGTTACATAAAATAAGATAAATATCCATGACTTTGAACTTGTTTATGGGACCTCATCCTTAATTAACTACTGGAAGGAAGTATCATTGGTAACTTCGTATTGTATTTTATATTGTACTGATTAATTAACAAGTAGTCGGTTTACGTATGTGTACAAAATTTAAAAAGAATAACATAGGGGTGTTTGAATACAAATTATATCTCTATACAGGGAAAAATAAATTAAACATTAATAAGTAATTAAATAAAATTATATCATTTTTAAAAATTATTTGTGAAAATTTCTAAATTAGATGTTGGAATTTTAGCATTGTACAATTAATAATGATGAAGGAAAAATAGGATGGAGTCTTAACAAGCTAGTAAGTCCAAGAATGATTAATTATTATTTTAAAAAATTTAAAATTAATGTCATTAGTCTAAGTGTTACGAAATTATGTGGTGGTGTAATTATTAAAAATAATTAGGGTATTTTGAAAAATTAAATAAAAACATGGATGCATACATAAAAGGGCTGATGTGTTGTGCAAATTAAGAGTTATTAATGCATGCATCTATAATAATTTTTAAAAATATTATATATATATAACAAATTACGTGGCGTGTGTGTACATTAATTGTTAAAAAAATGCGAAGTTGATGACCTGATAGACCAAACCCATGTACTGAAAATTGATATTGCATGATCAGGTTTGCTAAAATTGAAATCATCGATTAATTATAAAGAAACACGAAATGAAACCATACCTTCTTTCATAATCTCCAATTAAGATACATAGATTAAGGGATAATTACGCTCTCCTCTCATGCGATTTGGTGTTATTACACGTAAATATTTATGATTTGAAAAATTACATTTAGTAATCCCCAGTTTTGCTTTCATTTAAATAGATCTATTTGTTAGTCAAAATTTACTGAATTTATTGATATTAACAAAAAAAAAAAAAATAGAATGAAAAAGTTATATTTACTCTCGATTGACTTATTACTAACTTATTGTAGGTTTAATAAATTTTTTTCGACTAAACTACTCTTATAATGATGAAGATATACGTACTACATACATGCATTACCAATTTACCATGTAAATATATATAAGGTTAATTTGGTAGAGTTATTTGACTTGAAACAAATTGGTAATATATATGTATTTAAGAATTAATTATATATTACGGTTTTGGCTGTGGTGCTTTGGAGGTTAGGATTTGCACCAACGTATCCGGTGAGTCCAACGTAAGGAATGATGTATGATGCAATAAGATAGTTGATGTCGTTGGCGTATGGATCAAATGGAGGCAGTAGAGGCCGTTCGAATGCATTGTTGATCACAGTCGCGAATGATTCCGCACTTATATTCAGAAGTGGGCGTGGAAATCCTTTCACTGTGTTTTGGATTGCCCTCAGATGTCCAAATTCTTGGAGTGCAAACTGTGCAATGATATCTCTTATGAGTGGGCTGAGGTTGGCCCTCCTACCACCCACAGGCGGCGGGCCGCCCTTGGTCAGATTGGGGGCCATGCTGTCCAATCCCCTGCCATAAGCTGCAAAAGAGAAGAACTCTGCTTCCAAGAACTCCAAGTTCAAGGGGAACTCCAAAAGATCAACGTCGGAGTTTGGTATTTGTTCTTGTCCGGTGGAGGTGCCCTGGAGAAGGAGGAGGAGGAGGGCGATGAATGCGGTGGCTGAGGCGTCGGAAGCAGAGAAAAGTGCCATTTGGTTTTGACTAGTTTTGTTGGAGCTGGGATTGTATTTGTATGAATGTTGTTCATGACTACGATGAATTGGTATTTATGAGTTAATTTGTGGGATTGGCATTTATTATAAAGTGAGGAAGAATTTTCATTTACATTCAATTTTGAATGAATTTGAATGAATTATATAATAAATGTTATGTATTTATTATATGATTAATTTATAATTTAAAAAAAAATATTCAATCACACAACCAACGTACCCTGTGATATGAAAAAATATAAAAAAGCCCCTTATAAAAATTTAAATTATTTTAAAATTATATATATTGAATTTGAGAGAAGGGCAAAAATGTTCCCAAAAAAAAAAAAAGACAAATTTAAGACAAATCTTCATAGTCAAGGCGCGTGTGTTGCCAATCCTGTCCCTATGGTGTTTTCTAAACTTTGATTTATATCACATGGAATGTAATTTATATTTTAATTTTTAGAGTTCTTGAAACTTTTTCCTTTTATAACTAATTTAATTCAATTGAATAAGAATTTTTGTAAAGTAGAGAGTGATTGTTGCGAAACATAAGTAGGAGTTTGGTCAAGAGAATTGATTAATTCAAAGTTTCTTGCGACATGTAATAAGCCACGCGTCCTCCAAGGGAAGATGATTTGATTTATTCATGTAATGCAACGACGAGTCAGAAGCTCTTGCAAGTAACTCATTCTAGAGAAACAATATTCAAAACCACCACGTTTTGTTTTTTGTCAAAAATAAATAAATAAAATTGAATTTATTTATCTAAAAAATCAAAACATTCTCTAGGTTTTGATCAATAATTTTAAAAGTAGAAACCGACATTTCAAATACTGTTTTCCTAAAAATCGCGCAAATATTCCCTTAATTACTTGATGATTAGGTAGTTAATTAATCAGTGGTAAGGAGACATATATGCTGCATACGATGAATCTCATAAATATTTTTCTTACAAGATATTGGAAATTCGTATACCTAATTAACAGCTGCATGGATTTAGCAAAACGTCAAATTAATTACGTCTCTCTAAATATATTCACTCTACCTTTTCCCATTTCTAAGAAATTAAAATCAAATTACTTCTCTTCTAAATTTTAAGACAGATAACAATAATAATTACATTTCATCCATCAAATTTTTAGATATTGCCACCTTGTATACTTACTATTGAGTTCACAATTTACATTGCAATACGCATCTATACCCGTACGATTAACTCTAATTAAAGATAAAAATACGTATGTGTCGTCCTACTATTGATATATATAGAGGGGAAAGTACAATTTTAAAGGTTTATGGTACAAACATATAGAATATGCCAAACCTACAAATTAATTAGTTGGATAAATTTCAATTTAAATTGAGTTTCGTGGAATTGTAGCTTACTGTATAGCAAGTGTACGTAGTACACTCTGCGTACATTGATGAATAATTTAAAAAAAATAATTAATTACATGACAAATGTATTGTATTTATTTTATCAATAATTTAATTTGGTCGAATCTGATTTAAATAAAGAAAAAAATTCGAGTAGCTCTCACTTTGTTTTAAAAGGCAGATTAATTAATTAAAGCTTTCCAAGTTAGTTTGGCTTTAAAAATTGGTTTAAAACGTTTAAAGTCTAATTTTCGACGTTAGTTTTTTCTAATTATTACTTAGAGAATATAGCTTTTGAGGCTCCCAATAATTCATCCCATGCACTAACCTATACAATGAATAGAATTTATATTTACCATGACTTTATGTAGAAAAAATGGTTGCCAGTTGCAGCAATTTGTTGTCCCGATTAATATTGCATGTTTGTTGAAAAAATTGCATATCATATTGTTTTGCTCTAATATTATGGCTATAAAAAATCGAAAACATGATAGTACTTGGTGAGTGCTTAATTTCAATGAGTTGTGAGATTTAATTTCTGCTTTCTACTTTTATAATATTGGTATTTGTGTTGTTCTTTGTCCTTTTATTACAAATAATCTGATTTATGAATGATAGGTACTGGTATTCATTGTCAAGAATACTAGCCAATTGAACTTGCAAAGTCCGTAATTGTTTGTTTAGTTCAATAACCTAGTGGTAACTCAGCATAATTGATTATGTAGTAGTTTTCAATTATATGGTGGGGAATGCGCAATTTAACTTAAGGAATTTATTGGTTATAATTGGGTCTTTCTAGTTCTTAATGTTGTTGGTAGATTAAATTTTGAAAATGTTCCTAAGGTTGTTTACTGATTAGAAATTTAGTTTAACGGACGTTCCTTGACTATCGACAAGGTAATAAAATGTAAGGTTGTTAGGTAGTACGAATGACCATAACCAATTTATCTATCATGAATGATTATCATTTTTGCATATGTGATCAAACATGAAATTAAGCATGATTCTGTCTATAACTAGAATATTCTTCTCATATTTACTCCTCTTTTAAATACTCTTTCATTCTAAGATTAGAAGAGAACATAGGCTCCCTTCTAGGTTTAGGTACTTTCACTTAGCCTTGCTATCTGAAAACATTGAACCTAGCACTTATAAAGAAACTTTAAAATTTGAACATTCCAAGTCATGGCTGAAAGCCATGAATGAAGAAATAAATCACTACATGCTAATAAAACCTGGGAACTTGTCTAAAAACCTAAAAACTGCTTAATTGTAGACTGTAAATGGGTGTATAAGATAAAGCAAGAAAATAATTCGACTAGATTTAAAGCCAGACTTGTTGCAAAAGGCTTCACATAAAAGGAAGGAATAGGCTGCATAGAAATCTTTCCTCCTGTTGCTAAATACACCACTATAAGAATTCTTCTTGCTTTAGTTGCTCATTTTAACTGGGAATTAAAGCAAATAGATGTTAAAACTGACTTTTTATATGGTGAGCTTGATGAACAAATTTTCATGCATCAACCTGATGGTTTCATTGATAAACAAAAATCTGATCATGTTTGTTTGTTAAAGAAATTTCTCTATGGTTTAAAACAATCACCAAGATAGTGGAATAAAAAATTTGATTTGTTTACTCTCTCTTTACACTTCACAAGAAACACCTATGATCACTGCCTTTAGTTTAAGTATGATAATAATGTTCCTATTTTTCTTGTGCTATATGTTAATGACATGTTGATAACTAGTCCAAGTCTTGAGTTAATAAAAGAATTACAAAATAATCTGTGCAAAAATTTCGAAATGAAGGATCTTAAAGATGCAAAGAAAATTCTTGGAATGATTATTGATAGGAATAGGAGTAACTCCACTATTTTTCTAAATCAAAGTTCATATGTGAAATCTGTGTTACAAAAATTTTCTATGTCCAAATCAAAACCTGTTTCTGTATCCATGGCCGTACATTTTCAACTTAAAAATGATCAAAGTCCCGGAATAGATTCTGAAAAAGAAAAAGTGAAAAATGTCCCTTATTCAAATGCTATAAGATCTATAATGTACCATATGGTTAGTACTCGCCCTGATATAGCTTATGCAGTTAGTTGCTTAAGTAAATACATGGCAAACCCTGGCTCTCCCCACTGGGAAGCCCTCCCTTAAATGGCTCCTACACTACTTGAATGGATCTTATAATTTTGGAATTAAATTTTCTAAGTGTTCTGATGGTGTGAAGTTAATTGGGTATGATGGCTCAAATTATGCAAATGATAGAGATAGTAAGATCCACTACCTCATATATTTTTACTCTTTGTGGTGCCTATATTAGTTGGAAATTACAACTCCAACACATTGTTGCATTGTCTGCAACAGAAGCTGAATACATTGTGACCACTGAAGCCTTTAAAGTGGCAATTTGGCTTGAGGGATTATTTAAGGAAATTAAAATTTTAAAACAAAAAGTAGCAATCTTCTCTGATAGCCAATTTAGTATCCAATTATGCAAAAATTCAGTCTTTCATGATAGGACCAACCAAACACATAGACGTTAGGTATTACTTTATTAGAGATTGTAGAAAAAGAAATCATCAAGTTGAAAAAAAATCAAATCCGAGGATAATCTAGCAGATATGGGTACCAAATGGTTGCCAGTTGAAAAGTTTAAATCTTGCCAAAAGATTCTAAACTTGTGCTAGATATACTGTCATACTAACCCACTTGTTCTGTAAAGATTCTTATCTGTTTTGCAGGTACCTGAAGAAGAACTAGCTATGATGATTTTTACCAGATTTATTTTATCCCCTTGGGCCTGGTTCCCATTTACGGGTTCTGGTCTAAGGTGGAGCCAAATAGGTAGGCCCAAATGCTCACCAGGAGAGCTCAAGGCCCAGCACTTTGGTCCACTCACTTAGCCTTAGCCCACGACCCGCCCCGCCCCGCCCCGACATGACCCATGACCCTATATGCCCACTACTTAAATCACCTAACCTAACCCTAATCACTCACTCTCTTCATTTGCTCTCTCTCTCTCTCTTGCGCCGACTCCTCTATTTCTCCCCCTTCTCCTTGAACGCTCCTGCTTCCCATGGCCTTGGGACTTTATCACCGCCTCCTTCTTCCATTCACTTGCAACCTAGGGCCACCTTATATAATATGCTCGGTTCTTGGTTGTGGGTATCAAACAAAGTGAAAAGAAAAAAGGCCTTCTTCTTCGTCCTCCCATTTTCTGTCTGAGAGAAATTGATTCTGTGTGAACCTAAACCTGAGAATCTTTGTGATTTCTGTTAAAGGCCTTTGTGGCGAAGGGCTAAGTGCCAAAACCTTGAGCAACCGTGAGTATTTAAGGCTGCTGGTCTGTGTGATTGTAAGAAAAGCCTAAATAACGGATCTAGCCTCTAAGCCTTGTTTATTCGATATCTTACTATTTTAATACTTTATGTATGTATTGCTCTGTAAATTTGTAATTCATTTGTAATTTAAGGGTTGAATACCCACTGATTTGTAATAGTAAATAGGGCCTCTCCACCCAACATCATATATGTACTTCCGTTTACTTTGTGGATTTATAAGAAATGGAATGACTGTATAATTCTTGTATCTTTCTTACCTTTCAGTTAATTCGTATCTGGCCGAATTGACCAACACTGTAATTGATGGTTGATTTAGGAATTGATCCATTATTGTGTTTGTTGCAAGAACTAGATTTTCATTATTAGTTTAATCACACTTTTTTCTTTTACATCTCCTAGGCAAAAATATTCAATTTTTATAAGATCTTTTTGACTGTTATTCAAAAGGTCCAATAATGTATATATATTGGACCTTTTGAGGCAATTATAGATCTTAGAAGACATTCAGATTGATGAATAAAAATTGATTTCAATGCTATTCTGTATTTGTCTTTTCTGAGTTTATCTAATTTATCGTAAAAAATAAAAGGGGATCGAAGAACCATGCATTGATTGTCCTCTAAAGGTAAGTTTTCTTCTTCTTTATGTAAAAAGGGAATAAATAAATCAATCAAATTTCTGGAGGGATTTCCACTTGTTATTCCAATAACATCTTACTTCATTACGTCAGAACTAATTTTGGTATGCGCTTATAGTGCATGCGTTTTCTAAAAATGATTTGATAATTGTTTTGTGTGTATGAATGGTTCATGTAAGGAAAAAGAAGTTTCTGGGTTTTATATGGTTAGGTGGAGGTCCTATTTTATTCCCTACCATGGCATTCAGCTTGTCACCATAACCCAGTTATAAGTTAAAATCAGAGTTCTGGAATTCTACGCTGAACAATCTCATTAAACAAATTTCAGATACCTAATTTTCTGGTGGCCAATTTTTAGATAAACAACTTCTCATGTACCAAATTTCTCATATTTACTCCTCTTTTAAACTCTCTTTCATTCTAGTTAATTTTGAATTTAAATAGTAAAACAAACTCCCCCTATTTTATTTCTACTCTTCAAGAAATTAATTTAAAATCAATCTCCGTAGATTCGAAACAAATTTTTAGTCGGATAATATTATTTGTGGATTTGATACCCATAAAAAAAAAATTAACATCAAAAAATAATGTTAGCTTGCAAATATTGACTATTTTAGGTCCGTTTACTTTTGTGGTCGAAATAAATGATTGATGGGTCGATTCAATAAAAGTATAGCTGCATAGAATAATTTAATAATTTTATACAATATTTATCGTAATGTATAATGTGGGTTATTTTGGAATAAATTTTACCGTCTTGAGGTATTCAAATAAACTTCTTAAACATCACATGTTACATTTTAGAATTTATAAAGTATCAAAATATTTATTAATTTTGTAAAATAAAATATTAAATGCTTATAAGCTCAGTCCAAACAAAATCTGAATTTTAACATTTGACCATAATTTGCTCTCATTTTAGGGACATGGTAAAACAACATGGGGGACTAATCACTCCCTTCCCCGCAATTTGTTGTCTGTGCAACAAACATTTTTCCAGACAGCATATGTCAACTCTCTCTTCAACACAGAAAAAACCAAAAAACACAACTGGTTATAAATCTCAGAGCAAAATTTTAAGCCAGTGGATATGGCATATCATGTCATGTGAATTCATGGCCAAATTTGCTGTACAATCTCTGCAGCTTATGCAAATTTGAGGACTTTAACTCTTCTCAGTATACAATTAGCAGTAGTTAAACAACCCTTGGCCTTTAGTGCCTGTAGATGATCCGGACACACCACTTATTCTCCATATTTGGGTGAGAGTACAGAGAGAAACACCGAATTTAGTCACCATTGCTTCTTTCCCTTTTTCTTTCTCTTGCTACCTGCGCTGCTACTATTGCTGCCGCCAGCCTTGGCCGGACTCTCTGATGTACTGCCTGTAAAATTGTCAAACATCCCACTTTGGGCGGCATTCTGTAGCCATTCATAGAATTCTTCTTCCGTCATTGTGTCTTCTGTATTAGGGGCTGGAATACCGCCCCTTTGTCCTGAACTACTCCCCTTTGAGTGGTGGCCATTCTTTGAGACGGCGTTAGTGTTCACGTGAAACGAGGGCTTGTGAGTATTGACGGGACACCTCATTCCCTGCATCGTATGAGGCAAAAATGCTAAATGTTTCAATTACTACAACAATATGGAAAAGTGCGGAATCATGCACTTGTTCCCGCTTGGATAATTCCACAGTTCAAAATCAAAGAGAAGTGCTCAGCTTAGTTTATAGATGCAGAAGGAGAAAGAAGAGAGCACCTGACAAATATACCATTCAGTTGCATCATATATCTTGCCGTCCACACATATATATGCGGAGGGAGCTTCAACCTGAGCGTATTAGAAAAGTAGTTAGTAGCAATGTATTGAAATAAGAATCTTAGACTTAGTAGCATAGTTAGAAAAAAGATGCAGTCTCTTCTTAGGGATACATACCTTTTGCAGTATCCCAAAGAAGAAGGGTTGTGATGACTGCTCGACCCATCCATCCCCATCTTTGGCCTGATGAAAGTCTTTGCATTCCTTCAATATGGTATCAAAAAATAAAAATCAGAATCCAACTAAGATGAATTATCAATGGAAAAAAGAAAACATTATAAAACGTCCCACCTCTCTCATGATTATTTACAGGATAAACTAAGTTAATCGATACTGCGGAGGAGGATAACTAACCTGGCACCATCTTGCTCTGGACTTCAATTTCTTGGTACAAGTCCAGACATGGTAAAATCCACACTTCCTGCAAGCAATTCGTCTAGACTCTCCTGGTGGGTCTTCGCCATCAGTATTTGTGTGTGCAAAGCTAGAGCTAAACAAGCCATGCCCTTTATTCTGGTACACGAACAAAGGAAAGCTTAAGCAAAGTAATAACCCTCGTGCACATTTAGTCCATGTATGGTAAGTTGGAAGGCATGCCGTTCCACAATCAAATGAAATGATCAATAGAGGTAAGGGTTTGTTAGGAATGTTTTGGCAAATATGTATTAAACAAGCACTTATCCTTCAATCTATGTAACTAGATGGTGGAATACACGAGCAAGTAAACCAAACAAAGAAGTCCATAGATATCTCATGGACGTTCACTATCTAGGAAAACATGGAATAGAGAAAAGCTCAGACCTCACGAGAAGCATTCTGGAATTTACGGAGATAATTCAGTAGCTCTTCCCTTCTCAACTCATCATCATATTCTTTACGCTTGAAGGAATCCAGTAGAACCTAAGGCAACAAATCCTAACCAACAATCAGGTATCTTGATTCAAAAAACTTTATATTACTCGGATAAAAAGGATTGAGGGATAGAGGACACACCTCGTAAGCATTCTGAAGCTTCTTGAAAGCTTCAGCAGCTTTTTCATTGCCCATATTTTTGTCAGGATGGACAAGCATTGCCTAATAACCAGAAAATATTAGTAAAAGAGAAGCAGCTTTACTAATTTTAGTATATTATGCCCAGTCTTCAGTAAGCAAAGGTTGACACAGGCCAGTGCCATGCCACAATTGGTTAATGCTCTTCACTTCTTAAGTAATCTGAATGAAGAAAAGTAACCATATAAGCAATGTAATGTCTGAAACTCTCACCTTTTTCCTGTATTCTTTCTTGATAACAGACACATCTATATTCCCGAATCGGGACAAACCCAATGCTGCATAATGATCTGTACAGTTCAACAACCTGACAACTTCATCTTCAGATGTCATTTCACAAACAGACCCGCTAGTTGAAGGTACTCCCTGGCTACGGTCAGCCTGTAGACCAGCAGCACCAGTTTCAGTGGATGAAGCTTGTCCACACTCATTATGTGAAAAGGAAGGTTGACTTTGCGCTCCTGCGGATTGTTCAGGAGAGCTGCTGGCCCCTGTTTGCTCATTTATAAAATTTCTCATGAAAAATAGCAGAGCATCACTTGATATAAATGACAAGTTCAAGCCAAAAACTAAGCCAAGCCATCCGACATAATTCCATGCACAATATGCGGCATAGATGCTTGCAATAAAGAGTGCAATGCGGTCATGACTCAGTGCAAATGACAATCCTGCATTTTCACAAACCGCCAATCTGAGTTTGAATATTTACTCAAACATAGAAGTACATATATGATGATAATTGCCAGGCATCCCGAAAACATTCACCTGCAAGGAAGATAACAGGTCCTGTAGTCCAAAAGCTCCCATAAAACCATAGGAAGAGTATTCCAGCAAAGCCAATCAATAGAACTGCAAATGTGAATCCAAGAAATTTTCCAATTGCAGCAGCTATGATCTGCATTCTCCACAACATACAAATCAATATTGTGTCCTTCGAGAAGAAATTCAGGAGTTTTGTTCTACTCTTTATATCTCTCCTTAGCCTGATTCTCTTCACTTTTTTCTTTTTTCTTTTTGTTTTTCCCCTTTCAGGAGGATAAGGGCCAGGGGAATTGTTGTCCGGGTTGACATTTCAGAACAACAATATTAAGATTAGAAGAAAAAATGCCACAAACAACAATTGCATGAAAGCAGGTATTGACAATGGACAAAGTAATTATCAAAGAACACAATATGCACAGACAACCCGAGAAATATCTCAAGAAGAGACGCTATATACTCCAGAAATAACTGTGCAATGTGAATTGTATAATCTGCTATCCACTCTAGTGCAGCATGGAAAGTATAGAGCAAAGTTAAGATGAGGGACAATGCATGGCTCACCAATGTTAGTAGAAACTTGCTAACTCCAACCATGGCAATCACTGAAAGAACACTACACCAGACAATTGAGAAAAGTGATGTTGTTCCCATGCGAAGAAAGGAATCAATGCCCCTCAAAGAACAATCCAACCAGACCATAAAAAGAAGGAACATTATATTCCCAATATGAATAACCCATCTCAATATCACAGGCTGTGCACGTTGAATCTTCATCAGGATATGATCAAAGGCCTTTAGTGTATTAGTTTTAAGAGTGAGAAAGGCAGGTTTATGCCTCTCCATCCATTCGCCAGATGACTTTGCAATAGAAAGGGCTATAGTCCTTATGAATTTTAAGACTGCTGCTTCAGAGAACTCCACATTTTCCAGGCCATCTCGCTGCAGTCCATTGGGCACATTATCAAAACTATATGTACCGTTTGCGCTGTGTGTATCATTGATGGACATGCCACTTTCATCTCTAATATTTGAGGCTTCAGCTATAGGTATATCACTCTTGCCTTCATCTGTACTATCATTGCAGGGCACTGCATGCTCTGTAGCTGTCTCATCGACTCTTTTCTCTTTTCTTTGAGATTTCCTGGATTTTTTCTTGTTTTTCTTCCCATCTTGAACATGGCCCATGTCATTAATGCTCTTTGTGGAAGACACTGAATGGCTACCATTTGAAAGTTCTTCTCCTAAACTAACCTTTTTTTCATTTACATCACCTATATCTTTGGTAGTTAAAGGTGTAGTCCCAGGATCTGAAACTCCTTTCTTACGATTTTGTGACTGCTGATCCAGACCATTCATTTGTTGGTTTTTCTTTCTAGCCATTATGCACAATGTGGTCAGTCACTGGAAAAGGTACAATCAGTTCAGCTCATTGATAATGGCATTAGTGGAGATAACCTGTCACAACAATGTGTGGAAAGTTAAACTCCAGCAACGTAAGCATAAAATATAATGGGAAGTAAGTTTAGTTCATGCACAACATAACAGCCTCTGATGCTAAAAAGCTAAAATCTAGAAACAAGAGAGGCTGGGAAATATTATGAACTTTAAATTCAAACAGAGACGTGACTAAAGGATTCGCCAGTACTAAATGTCCACCACAAAAATTCAAACAGAGATGCGAACAAGGGATTGGCAAATAGTAAGAAAATTAGGTATTTGGAACTTCTTTAATGAGATTCTTCACCATAGAATTCCAGAACTCTGATTGTAACTTATAACTGGGTTATGGATGGTGACAAGCTGAATGCCATCATAGGGACTAGGGAATGAAATAGGACCTTGACTTAACCATATAAAAGCCAGAAACTTCTTTTTCCTTGCATTTCAGCCAAAATATCGTTCTTTCCCTTTTAACCCGTTCCACAGTCACCCCCCCTCCTATGCAAATTCAACTGTTTCTCCTCCAAGTTGCCATTCAAAATAATTATGCTTCCTAATGAAGCATTCATACTCACAAAACAATTATCAAATAATTTTCAGAAAAAGCATGCACTATAAGCGCATACCAAAATTAGTCAGAAGTAATGAAGTAAGATGTTATTGGAATAACAAGTGGAAAAGCCTCCCGAAATTTGATTTATTTATTTATTCCCTTTTTACATAAGGAAGAAAAAACTTACCTTAGAGGACAATCATCGCATCGTTCCTTTATCCCCTTTTACTTTCCACTATAAATTGGATAAACTCAGAAAAACAAAAACAAAATAGCATCGAAATCATGTTTATTGATCAATCTGAATTGTCTGCCAGGGTCTATAATTGCCTCAAAAGGTCCAATGTATATACATTATTGAACCTTTTGAATAACAGTCAAGAAGATCTTATGAAAATTGAAAATTTTCGCCGAGAAGATGTAAAACAAAAAAGTGTGATTAAACTAATAATGAAAATCTACCTCTTGGAACAAACACAATAACGGATCAATTCCTAAATCAACATCAATTACAGTGTTGGTTAATTCAGCCAGATACGAATTAACTTAAAGGTAAGAAAGATACAGGAATTATACAGTCATTCCATTTCTTATAAATCCACATTAAGCAAACGGAAGTACATAAATGAGTAGTTTGCCTTCTGCGAGGTGAATAAGAAAATCATGACTGCACTGATTTCCATTCTTAACAGCAAATTTTTCGTTTGTTTCACATGTGCGGCTTGCAAGTTTCATTTACCCATACGACAAGAACCCTCAAGATAACCACATGAACTCAATCCAAAGTAGTAAAAATTCCCAGCGGCAGAACAAACCAACCCAAGAAAATAAATTAAAATGCTTTTTCTCATTCCAAGACACAAAACCCATTTCACAAGGGGTTCGTCTTAAGATTAAAAACCGAAAAATTGCAGTTTTTAAGGGACAAAACCACAAAGAAAGAACTCAAAAAATAAAGAAAACAAAATTACCAGCGAAAGATGATGAAGTGAGGTCGAACAAATATAGGTGCGACTCGTGAGCAGCAAAAATTGAGCAGAGAAGATGGAAAAGAAATTAAAAGAAAGAAGAATTACAATTATCAAAAGCAAGAAACGCAACCCACGAGCAGCGTGTCTCAGTCTAAGTCTAATTCTGTTCCTGTTCTTGGTGGGGCAGGGCAGGGGAAGGGAGAACAAGAAGAGTCAGCAGGCAGAGTGCAGGGCCAGGGCCAGGCACAGGCACAGGCAGTCACCCTCCGGAGATTGAAACCAAACAGTGTGTAGGCTTTTTGTGGGCTTTCCTTTTTGCTCCCTAAAAGTTTCAGTCAGCAATACCATCCTTTTTAGCCTTTTTCCCCATTTAATATTTTTGCAAATTAAAATATTTTACCATTTAATATGGGGTATTTGATACTTTTATGTTGTTTAATAACACAAATTTATAAATCTTTAGTCCTAAAATCGAAATGGAAAATATAAAAGTTCTTTTTACATCCAAATAGTTTTTAGTAATTATTTGTAAATTCTAAAAGTAGCTTATTGAGTGTAAATAATTAGAACATAGTTTATATTAAATTGAGTAAGAATGGTAAAGAAAAATTCATGGACAATGTGATTTGGTGCTGGTTGTGCGTCAATTACTTACTTTTCAACCAGCTCTCGCATAACTACTTTTCTTATACAACATATTATAATAAGTTGTTTTGATATTTGGTATAATTATGAACGCTTTTTAATTATTTTAAAAATTATAAATTTTTTTATGATATTTGATGAATTATGTAATCATTGGAAACGGTTTGAAAATGTCAACTTTCACCCTTACACTTTGAAGTTTTATTACTATTCATTTTTTGAGCGTTTGTAAATCACTCTCTTCTCTTCCCAAGACCAAGTCCAAGTCCTTCTACTACAGAGGCCATATATGATAATGGAACACCACAAGACCTTTTGGCTAAAACATGGCACAGTTTATGTTCCTTAATTTGCAATCTGTTGGTCATAACTACTATGACTATGTAGTAGAAACTCTTATTCTCTGACAAGCATTCTTTCGGTGTTCAAAGAGAAAAAATAAAAATGTAAGGAGACAAAGAGAATATCAAATAGAGAACCCAAAAATGTGAGAATCTTTCATTATCGTCCTCAAACAGAGGTCTTGCTGGTTGTCTGAAGCAGCAAAACAGTCCATGCTGAAATAGCATCCAACGTCGAGCAACTCCCACAACCAATTTAAGTGCAAAAACAATATTTTCAGTAGATATGAATCCCATCAGAACAACCAATGCTGTCTTCCCTCAAGTAAGAGTGACCATTTATGATCAAAAGCAATCCACTTTATGCAAAATCGAATGGCAGCATCACACTGATATAGAATCTTCAATCCATACGGTTAAGACCTTAGAGGAAGTAGAAGATAATCAGCCTAACAAGAAAAGACATCATGAATAACTGCACCACATTTTATTAACAACACAAGATTGTTAACTTAGTACATGATACAGAAGTTTTACAAAGACCTGATAGATGCGCAAACTGTAAACTATGCACTTAACCATTTAAGAATAAACACTAGGAATAATAGCAATCAGAAGTATATCTACACCAATGTTACTGGCAAGAGAACATTGTGCTCCGAAAGGCATGAGCGGAAAACCACAATGGGAGGATGGCACTATTCTTCACTGAATACACCTCCATCCAAACTCGCGTATTTCGCTGATAAACCAGAACTTGCTTGTGAGTTGCAAGGAAAATATATTCACCAGTCTGACTTATTGGGAAAACACCGGGCACCATCCCTCTTATGCATCTAAGGCTCACTCTATCCACCATATGCCATTCTTCCCTCTCATAATCTTTCATTACCCAAATATTCATCCACACATCTGAAATTTGAACCACAGACAATCGCCCATCAAATTCCAATAAATAAATACGGTTTCCATTTCCAGAAATCACTTGATTAGGTAATGACATCTTCCTCCAGACCTCAGAATCCAAGTCGAGAACAAGCACACAAGAACAACTTGCTGTTAGCCAATGCAGTGCACCATTAGTAAACACAACCCGGTTCCATTTCATATGCATGAAGTGATCATCTTGAAAAGTTACAAACTTTCTCCACTTGTTTGAAACCGAATCAAACACTGAACATATAAAAGTCCTCTCGGGCCTATGCCCAAAAGATCGATGGTACCCAGCCAGCACAACATTATAATTTTGTGTGGACAAATTGCAAGCCAAGCCTACAAGAGTTGCTTCACCATCAGGATAAAATCTAGACACAGGCCTTTCCCGACTTTTCGGCAGCAATCTATACTCCTTAGTCATTGGATTACAGACATAATAAACACCCTTATCAGGAATGCTAGAGCAGCATAACAACCCATTACAAGATGCTCTAATCTTAACTCTGTCATTGATAAAACTCAGTGAAAATTCAGAGACACCCCTTAAATTATCAACAAGTATCAAACTTGATCTTGATTCCGAAGAGGGCTCACTGATTTCTACAAGCACCATAAGATTCCTAACAGAAACCTCGTTATACAGCCTTGTAAAGTATTTATCAGAGATCAGCTTATACCACAGTTTGCAAACACATTTTGCTCTAAAAACTGATTTGATTGGCAATCTTGCAAGAATCTGAAGTACTACTTCATCGGGAAAGAATTCACACTTAGGGTTGCATGAATTCATCACTTGATTTCATCAAATGACCGAGAAATTTTAGAAAAATCAAGAAATGACCCAAGTGATACTCACCCGATAAAGAACACAAAGAGAAGTACCCAGAAACGAAGTTTCAGCAATTTCATGTAGGAAACTTGTCGGTCTATCTAGTAAACCATAATCCGAAAAGGAATTTTTCTTTTCCTCCTTCCCCTTCCCCGTCGCGATGAGCATGTAATCGGGGATCGGTGTAGAAAACGACGGTTTGGTGTAGATTAGTAATTAGAGAAATGGGCCTGGGAAAGAGGCTTAATTATGAATATAGCCCACACAAATCCAGTGCCAAGCAGTTGGGCTGATGGGGGTGGGGCGGGGTAGTTCCAAAACGTAGCCCAATACTTCCTAATTTGTTATTTGTATATAATTTTACGAACGATTTATCCTAAAATTTGGTTTACAAATATCATATTTTTATTGGAAAAATTATGGCTAAAATGTATTTTATCCCTATGTATTTTGTTGAAAAAGTTAAAAACTCCCATGTATTTTGTCAAACTCAGCAAAAAACACACTTTCTGTTAGTAATTAACGAAATGGTGCATTACACGCGCTCCTTGTGCATTTGGCAATATCTTTTTAACTATTTTTACCCCTTTTTTTAGGTTTTTTTTAACTGAAATGCCCTTATGGTATTTACATATTTTACATGTACACTTTCTTTTTATTTTTGAGTGACTTATTTGAATTTTCATCTATCTAAAACATAAAATATTTTTTTTTAATATATTTACTGAAAAATATAAACAAATTATATAGATTTTTTTGAATTTTTATGATTTAAATAAAAATATTAAATTATATTATATTTAATTTAATTAATATTATATTAAATATTAAAATATGATGTGCTTAAAAATAGGTTGGTCCAAAGAGGCCCAAACAACCAAAAAAGAATAGAGAAACAAGAAGCCCAATACACTAGACTCAGCCCAAGAGGAAAGCCCAGTCAGCCCAAGAGGGAAGCTTAGTTCGACCCAAGTAAGCGCCTGGTACAAGGCCTATTGGACCCCAACCCATCTTCCAAGCCCAGCCTAGAAAAGGGAAGCGCCCTCAAGAAGTTGGACTCCTTGCAGAACAAGAGTGCTCGTATAGAGGGAGTACTCCTCCAACCAAAGACAAGCTGTTTAAGTCAAGGAAGAGATAGGATCGAGCCTTATCCCCATATTTTTGCCTTCTTTCTCGAAAATGCAAATCACTATAGAGTTCCTACGAAAAGGGACTCCTCTATAAATACAGACAACCGTTATTTCTCAACTCTCGACTCATGCTTTTGCCATATTTTTACTCACAAAATTTTTATTTTTATTTCAATATTTCATTTCAGCACCCTCAACAGGGACACCTTCAGTCCTCCAACAAGGACATATTCAGTCCTCCAATAAGGACGCCTTCAATTCACCAATAGAGATGTCTTCAATCCCTCTACGGGGATACCCTCCAAAATTTGGAAAACCACTCTCTATTCTTACTTTAGCAATCGAATTGCACTTTTAGCACAATTCTCTCACGAAATTGCTTACTTTATCACGATTTTTTATTATATTTTATTTCTTACCATTATTTTTCTCCTAAATTCGATACTAACTTGGGCATCAGAGTGCTAACGTCTTTTTTGTAGGTCCCCTATTCAGGATTTGCATTCGCTTCGACCCAAGCTTTGAGCATAGTCCATATCCATCGGACCCGTGTATTTTTTGAACGCATTATTGGCGCCGACTGTGGGAAACTTGAGTTAAAGGCGTGAGTTACCATGAAAACCTCCAGCAATCTCGCAAGGAAACAAAATACTGTGGAGGCACTAGGCAATAATTAGATTTTGCAAGTTGTTGTGGGGACCCCTTTGGCACCCGCTAGTAGGGTATCCCCCTATTACTATGGCAGCCCCCGCCAGTGTAGCGATGGTCCCAAGATCCTCCAGACCTACTAACCCCCTAATTGAGCCTCCACACCACAGTCTCTCTTCAGACACCTCCTCGCCCCTCGCCCCTCCCCAAAACTCCTATGTACCATACAATAGATGGTTACGACGACCGTATAGGAGCAAATGGCAATACTAATCCCAACCACGCAGTAACCCCATTCGATGTGGATGCCCCTAAGGAAGGAAGTCAAATGGTATCTCCTATCCCTACACTGCCGGTCGCAAGAGATCAAGAACTCCCCTTGCAAATCCAGTGGGACGTCTCTTCTCTATGGATCACACATTTGGAATGCCTGCAAAACGACGTCCAAGACGTCCAACACCAAATCGCGGGAACGCCCTCGGAGAAACAGTAGGGTCTCCCCTTCAGTAAAGAGATCATAGCAAACGAACTCCCCCTCAATTAGAAGGAGCCCAACCTATCGGAGTACGATGGAACCACGGATCCGCAGGAGCACCTCTCCTATTTTGAAAATGTTGCCCTTCTCTACCATTACACCCTTAGGGTCAAATGGGGTGTGTTCGTAACCACCTTCACAAGGTCAGCCCAACAGTGGTTCAATCAACTGCCCTCGGGATCCATTCGATCATTCGAAGAATTTCGTTCTCTATTTCTTCATCAATTTGCTAGTAGTAAACAATGTCAAAAAGCGATCATGAGTCTTTTCTCTTTACAACAAAGAGAAGGAGAATCACTGAGGGAGTATCTTCAACGCTTTAATTTAGCGGCCTTAGAGGTCCCTATTGCAACATCTAATACACTAATTTGTGCTTTCATGCAGATACAAGGTGGAGATTTATTTAAGTCTTTAACTAAGAAGCCCCCTCGCAATTTTTACAATCTCCTAGCACTAGCTGAGAAGATACATCAACTTGGATGTGGCTAAGGAGTACAAGAATGCAGTCAATGCAAGGAACAAGAGGATGAGGACCTACTCCATCCGGACGCCTTCTAAGAATAAGCCCTGTCCCTAAAAATAAATAAATCCTACACCAAGGGGGCATCCCCCTCAGAAGATAAGCCCTCCTCCCAAGTAGGCATCCTTCACGGAATAAGCCTTGCTCCTAAGTAGGCATCTTCCTCAGTGAATAGATTTATACATACCAACTTTCCTCAAGGAGTATTTTTTTATTTTAATAACTTTGAAGATTTATCTTACCACTTTCGATATGTTAACATATATTTGCTTGTAAGAATTTCAAAAGGAAGACATATGTCTCATAAAAAGCTCTGTCTTCCACAGAGGCACAAAAGCCCTGTATTCCACACAGACACCCCAGCCCTCCTTCGAGTAGACACTTAGGTCCTTCTTTGGAGGACTTGTAAGCTCAATCCCGTGCAGGCACCTAAGCCTTCCTCCACGGAGGCATCTAACCCCTGCTTCCAACAGATACCTTATTCTTTCTCCGGTGAGGTTCCTAAGTCTTGCTATAAGAAGGGCCCCCCTCTCAAATAAACCCTCCTCCGATGAGGTGCAATAACTTCGCTCCGTGCAAAATCTATTCGTAATATATACATATCTTTGTTATTTAATATTTTCTGGTAGAAAAATAAAGCCCAACAACAGAGTAAGCACAAAAGGCAGCCGTTAAGCCCTCTTCCATGGAGGCACCCTCCTAACATGTCCTGCTTCGTACATGCATGAAGTAAGTTCTTCATATTCTAAGCATGCCTATACTACTAACATTCTTTGCAGGAATTTGAAAAGAAAGAAGGAGAAAAGAAAAAGTTCATTCTTCGGATCCCATCTCTGAAGATTTCTACGTCAATAAATGTCGAAATCTCCAGTTATTAGAGTGGGAAAGCTATTCATATGTATAAAAATAAGTTGGCCCAAAGAGGCCTAAACGACCCAAAAAGAAGAAAAAAATGAGAAGCCCAACATACTAGACTCAGCCCAAAAGGGAAACCTAGTACACCAGGCTCAGCCCAAGAGAGAAGCCCAGTTCGACCCAAGAAGAAGGCCTGGTACAAGGCCTACCGAACCTCAAACCCACCTTCCAATCCAAGCCTAGGAAAATGAAAGTGCCCTCAAAAAGTTGAATTCCTTGATCTAAAAGGACTCCTTGTAGAACAAGAGTCCTTGTATAGAGGGAGTCCTCCTTCAACCAAAGACGTGTTGTTCAAGTCAAGGAGGAGGTAGGATTCACCTTCTTTCTTGAAAATGCAGGTTACTACAGAGTTCATGCGAAGAGGGACTCATTCTCTGTAAATACAAGCAGCCTCCCAGCAGACAAACTTTCAAGAAGTTGGAAATTGTCTTGCTATTTTGCTGCAACTCTCAACTCGTTGTTTTGTCATAATCCATATCTATTGGACCTATGCATTTTTTAAACGCATCAAAATAAAATATATTTAATATTAGATAATTTTTAAAATTGAAATTTAAAAATTATAATTGTTATATCTAGAATTATTTATAATCAATTAAAATATATATTTAGGTACAATAATTATTATAATTATTTAAATTTATTTTTAATTAACTAAAATATATATTTAATTAATTAAAATATATTTAATTAATATAATAAAATTAATTAAAAAATACTACAATCGTCGTCGCCCGCCCCATCTGTGAGGAACAGTGGAGGCGGGTAGGCAGCAGGGTGGGGTTGGGGAATGGGGTGTTAATTTTATTTTTTTAAAATAATATTTTTTATAATATATTTTATCAATAAAATTTGAATTTAAGATTAATTGATTAGATCTAACGACTGTGATATAATCAATATAGATCCAATGATCATTAAAATAAAAAATAATATATATTAAGCAAGGGTGTAATTGTCAATTTATGAAAAAAAATTAACGCCTTTAGTTAGATTTAATGGAGATGGACAATTGAGCTAAGTTTAAGAAAATACGCAGGGGGAGGGGGGGGTTAGCCTATTTTTAAAATAAAGGAGATTTTTAGCAGACTTTTTAAAATATATGAGTTTTATGCATTTTAGCCAAAAATTATTAATACTTTCTAATTTTATCAGCCGCCTAATAATTAGCCCAATCAGTTAGTGTCCATTGGGTTTTCATATTTTTTGTGGTGAACTAACAAAAATGTATTTATGGACTGTGATTATAATTTATAGTGGATATATATTTTTTTTTATAATTTTTCCATCCACTTAATCTTTTAATTTTTTTTAGAAAAGAAAAAATATAAAGTTGATAATTATAAATTTCATTTAAGTATTGCATAATTTTATTAAACATCGATAGGGAATTAATAATTTTTTAAATAACAAAACAGTAATTATATCAAAATGAGAAAGAAGCTTGTTTTAATCTATCATGTTTATATACATTATATAAGCATGTATGTGGTATAGTTAGAGGGGACAAAAAGGCCACACCATAAATCAAATTCTAACTTGTGTGTGTTGTGTTTTAAGCATTTTATGGGCAGGAGAATTATGATATATCTCAATTTCAGGCCGAAAAATACTTAAAGGAGATGATTTTTATACATTTGTTAAAATAAAAAAAATAAAATACCAAAAATGAAGAAATGTGAAAAGATAATAAAGGGGGTGGAGAGGAGATGTGTGGTTGAGGGAGGGGAGGAGAAGAGTCCCTTTCAGTGTCAGGGAATGATTACATTTGAAAGTAACAGTTGGGGGGAGATATATAGAATGCAGAGTCAACCCCTCATACTGTACTGGTAGCCTTAGGGGCCCTAAACTTGTTTCATATTGATTTCCTCCCTTTTCCTTTTTCTTTTTAATATTGTATTTATTAAATCTTGCCTTCCATTCTCCATTATTATTATTTGCCCAAAATTACCCAACAACTTGGTGAGGTTTGTTTTTAAATGCTCGAGGGTATGAATAATTATGATGATGAGTGGAGTAAATAATTAGAGTTAGGCACAGATGGGAAGTGAAGGAGAGAGAGAGAGAGAGTGACGTCCATGGACCATCCATCCATCCCTTTTTATTACATTCTTTCTGGGCCTTGCACCTGTCACTCTCACCTCCATCCCCATTACTCCCTCTTTCTCACTCCATAAAAACCCCTTTTTCTTCCTTCCCATTCACATTCACATTCCTCTCTCTCTCTCTCTCTCTGTCTGCACTTTTTTCTCATGGGAGAGACTGAAAAGATTGCAAAGCAGAAACCCATAACCCTCAACAAATTTCCACAATTACAAGGTATGTATATATATATATATATATGTAAACTACACACAAAACTAGCTACATACTAACACACCTTCATTCCTCTACGCCTTGAGTACAATGCATATCATTTGTTTATACTATTAATTTCAATTTTTCTTAGTTTTCCAACCTTAAAACAGGAAAAATACACTTTATGTATCTGTGTACGTGGTATAAATTAATTTTGAGTTGCCTCGTTTCCTTGCTTGTCATAACTTGGACGCAGGTTTTGTCCACTTTCCTGGATGCATCACTATCAAATGGGAGCCTGCAAGTGTAAAGGGAGGAAGCCTTCCTCAACAGCACAAAGACTGTTCTACCACCAAATATGGCCTTCAATTCATCAATATTGCTTCTTCATCTTGACTATGTCTAGGTGCTATCCTGCCTGAGCTTTTCTACGTCTACATCTACATCTTTTTTTTAACTTTGTATCGTGTTTTCTTGACCTTGTAAGACCTTTTCTTGACCTTGTAAGACCCTCTGTTGTGTCATTGATTTTTCATTTTTGTTTCATTTTGGATACGACAACAGAATTTTCCGTTGTCGTATATATCCATTTCCATTCTTGATTGCCGCCCATCTCATGTTCTCCTTCCTTGTCTATCCCTCCTGAGCTATTAGAATTCGGAACATCTATGTGTATATATCCCAATGGAGTTGAGAAACACTAAAAATCTTCACATTTTGGCTTCTACATATTATTATTCATCAAAGATTGTAATGTGATCATCACACTGTCCATATTAATTTCTGTCTAGCTACATATGTTTGTCTTTTAGTATATGTTGCAGTGTGTATATTATTATTGTGGGAGCGAGGGCCATGATGAGGCAGAGGCAGATGGTAGACATTCTGTGTGAAATTTCAGACCCTCCTCAGTTTCGGTGTTTTATTATATGTTGTTAGGGTGAAAAGTTAGTATGAGAATAAATATTCTTGCAGAGAAATCTGTTGGAAGAGCTGTCCTGTCCTCCTCACTGCCACTGCTATCATCATATTCACGTACCACAATTTATACACTCTATTATTACATCCAACATTACTCCAACCACCTCCACATCAGATTACATCTTTTAGTATTTAATTTTTTACATATCATATTTATTTATTCATTCAACGTATATCATATTTATGTATAAAAATAACATCATGTATTTTATTTAAACACATAATATATTTATAGTGAATAGAATAAAAAATAAAATAAATTTTTCAATAAAAAAATTTAATTCACCCCCAATATACCGTGAGTTATTTATTAAAATATTATAAAAAAAATAGCACAATTCTACCACAAAATCAATTGAGTTGCAAAAATAAGGGGAGTCATCCACTTTTTTTATTTTTAATTTTTTTTAAAAAATGTGCCAAATCGTGAGTAGCACTGACCACTTTGGCACACCCCTTTTTTTTTTAGTATTTTGTTAATTTATATTATGTTATACTTAATAATAATAATAAATACCAATTAATTTAAAATATTTCAATTTTTTTATAATTAAAAAATAGTAAAAAAATATATTGATTTTAATTAATTTTAACAATTAATAAAATTAAAAATTATATACAAATTAAGAAAGTTATTTAAATATTAGTTTTATTATTTTGGAGTTTATGATCCCGTCTTGGTATTTTTTAATTTATTTTGACAACTTATTTAAACATTTTTAATTTAGTCAGCATGAAGTAAACTGAAAACGGTATAATTATACAATTTTTAAAGAGAAGAAAAAATATATTTAAAATGAAGTATGTTTTTACTTGTTAATGTACCACAATAATTAATAAAAGTTAACATAATATGTAATACTTTAAAAAAAAAACTAAAACAATATAAATGCCCAAATGGTTAGTAGCACTCACGACTTAGACAATAAAAATATAAAAAAACATAAAAATAAAGGAACAACTCCCAATTTATATTTTAATAAATAACTGAACATTACCCCATCCCAGGAATATTGTGGAATTGGGTATTGCTTAAGTGATCTCTTTTATTAATGTCAAATCACTAAAATTATGGCGAAATTAAGAGGCATGATTTGGTGAAATGTAACAAGTTATAAGTAGTGGAAGTGGAGGCATAATTAAAATTCAAGAAACACAATGATGGTGTCCCATTGAAAGCTATGCACAACTTTATTTCTACCCCTCAATTAATAATTTCAAATTCCATACATTTAATAGTGTCTATGAAGATATGATGCTACAAGATTGCATGTCCTATCATTTACTTTTACAACTACCGTACATAACAATAAAAGAGAGAGAGAGAGAGCAATGAGTCTTTGTAGGATAACGAGTGGATATATATTTCATATATCTTTAAGCAATTGCATAGGAACATGCATGCCCACTTCATTAATACATAGGACTAGGACTAGGACTAGCATAGGAGTTCTACACAAAATCATATATGTATATTCCTCTCAAGAGAGTGTAAAGACCAGACCAGAGCAGACCCTCCAGAAAAGTAATCAAGGCCAAACCCATATCTCTCCGTCACCACACTTTGTCAAAGCCTTCTAAATGGAATATCTTATAAATTAGCTTTAATTCAATTTTATATATATATATGAAAATCGATGTTGTGCAACAGGTAGGTAGCTGTCATTATAATTTGTTTGATATATATATAATTTGGTTGTTTGTGACAATTAATGTTGTTTGGATTAAGCGATGAAAACCTAATTCCATCCTCATCGTCTAATAATTATATATAATTGCAGATGGGTTTGGGGGTGGGTTTGGTTGTTTGTGGCAATGTCCTCGTTTCCTATTACTCGATTCAATTCATTAAAACCTCATAACAACTAACACACACACACACACACATTATATATATGCATATGTGGTGGTGGATGTGTATATATATGCATGCGGGATTATAATAATATAAATTAAGGAAATACATTAGTATTGATCAGTTCTATTTTTTAAGTACAAATTTTTCTTTTCTCTTTTTTCATTTTTGATGGGTGGGATTGCTATTTGGATTTGTATAATCATGCATTCATCTGAGAAAAGGAAACATTGCAAGTTATAAGGACCGTATATATATATATATATATATATATATATTAGTTGTTGTCGTAAATAAAAAAAAAATTATAGTGTTAAATGAAAAAAAAATGAAATTTGTGAAAAAATATTATAAGTGAGGCCTAAAGGAGAAAGAAATGTGGAGTAAGGTGATAAAGAAAAATAAATTATAATTATGAATTTATTAAAAATATAAAAGATAGTGAGCGAGAAAACATCAAATTGTAATTATGAATTTTTAGTCAATGATGGACTCTCTCTCAAATTCTCTCTCACTACACTCCAATTCTCATGTAAACTCTAACTACGAAATAAGTCAGACGAAGGAGGAAGAACAGGATGCCAACGAAGGAGCATGTCAACTGAATATTTAATTTCCACGAGTTCGCCCAACTAGCAAAAGTGCTGGATAGGGCGAGGACGAGTGGTTGCAATCTCTAGCTACTTTGATGGCAAGGTGGGTAGCTAGGTTTTGGGACAACAGGGCCAAGGAGACAGAGCAACCAGATATGGTAATAGGAGGGAAGAGATATTTATCGGAAAAGTAGAGTTAAATCCTATTCAGCCACTGAAAACGGATGTGTTCTTTGAGGAGGGTTTCAAGCAGTCATCATGAAAAACTCTCTTATGTGCATCCAGAGGTGCAAAATGAGGAGGTCGTCATCGGGCCTGATAGGGATACTACCCCCCAACGGAACAATTATACAAAAATATCCTTTTAAATGAAGAAAATAACAAAAAAGCCACAAGATCCGTGCATTATTTATTTGGTAGGGTTGCTAGACTGACCCGCCCCATCCAACCTGGAGTTGAGACCCGAAATATCAACCGTTGATCTTCCAGTAGGTATATCTGAGATATCACCACGTGGACCTATCGTGTACGAACGTTTGAAACTATAAATACTACTGTCCGAAATCATTTATGGTACGTTGCATTAATTGCTTGTTCGACCATATTAAATCTTCTAGATCGTTTTCGATTTCATTATACTTAAGCATCGGAAGGACTTAATTGAGAACTTCCCAACTAGCCTAACGATCTTCTTTATTCTCAGGATCCATAATCTCTAGGTAGTTTAGGATACATTTGACCTTGCCTTGGATCCGACCTCACCTAAACAACTTGGATAAGTTTTTTACTCCCCTACTTCTTCTAGTGTTGCCTTTATTACACTAGAAGAAGTTGAACCATCATATGTCAGACCATCATGCCCTTAGCCGCCAATCAGTGCTGACGTGCCATCATCTCATTATTCATGAAAAAGGTGTGTTTCTTCTCCGTCTCTCCTATATATACGCCCTCATTGACTCTCTTGATCGCCTTTTCTGACTTCACTTTCGAGCAGACACCGGACATCGTCCTCTCTTCCAGCTTTCTCCCTTTCTTCTAGGTACTTATTCTGACCCATTATTATGGCTTCTAGTAGCTCAGAGTCTAGTTCGAGTTCATCTTCTGGGTCGTCTGCAACCTCCCCTAGAGAGTTAGTAGGCACTTCTCGTGGTCCTGGTTCCCCCTTAGGTGCTTCTCAATCCCTATCCCCTTATCGTAGGGTTCCAACCACTGATCGATCAGTAGTGTTGGTAGATCCTGATGATGTTCCTCTCCAGGTCAAATATCAAAGTATGATGTCTAGGGATCCTTGGACTGGGATCGTTAGTACTGTAAAAACTCCTAGACACCAAATAAAAGAGAAGTACTATACCTCTCATGACTATGAGTTCTTACTTCCCCAATCTTTTGATAGAATGTATTGTCCCCCTCCAGGATTTGCTCTCTCTCAATTTTGCATCTCGAGGTCGATCTTAGTTTTTCTACGGTCCGACCTATAGAAAACATTCTTCGTAGGTTAGAGCTTTGTCCAATGCAATTGTCTCCTAATTCCATGAGCCATATTTTTCTCTTCATCATAATAATGCGACATCTTGACGTTCCCCCAGTTTTGAGAATTTCTGGTCGCTTTATTCTTTTACAACCTCTAAGAGGTCAGGAGAGAGAAGTTTATTTTGTTTAACTGCTCGTAAGGATTGCCGTTATCTACACGACCTTAAGTCCAACGTAGGCCCTTGGAGGGAAAGGTATATCTTCATTCGACCTCCTCCTAGCAAGAATGGTCTTTCAGTTGAGATTGGCGCATCTCCAAACCCAATCTAAAACCTATGGGGAGGGGCTAAAGGGCAACCTCATAAACCATCTTACCATATATTGGTATAGGCCTAAGCCTCTCCTTGTATAAAGTATCTTGAAGCTCTTTGGTCTCTCCCAGCGCCCCTCCTAGTTAGGGGTTGTCTAGGTGATTTTACTTACGTTCTATTTGCTCTTTGCCCTCTTCTCTTTTCTGTCCTATTTTATATATATATACACATAGCGAACTCTATAATCATTCTACTTGATGTAGAGCCAAAGTCATGAATGCCAGAATAACGAACAAAGTTAGGGCCAAGAAGGGGACACCCCCAGCAAGCGCAATAAAGAGTGAACATAAAGGGTCACATAAAAATCATTATGGAAGTGATGAAATTAATTTGAAATTAATTCTAGAATAAATAAATTTAATTAGATTAAATTAATTTATAAAGAAGAAAAATAAATGATTGGGTCATTTATTTGGGATAATCCATTGGAAAGATAGCCAAGAGTTTAATTGATTGGATTAGCCATAGCATTTTAAATTAATTAGATTAATTGAAAAATACTTGAACTAATAAATTTATGGACTGGATTTATTAATTAATTAGTAGATGGACTTGTTTAATTAATGGATAGATTCATTAATTAATGGAGAAAAGCTTAAATTAATTAATTGGACTAATTAATTGTTGGCTTGATTAATAAATTAGATTTATTAATTGAGAATATTTGGGCTTGTGAATATTTAGTTAGATTAAGTATTCATATGAATTTTCTATTGGATATTTATTTAATTAAATTAAATAATAAATTCTATGGATTAAGAATTAGACTTGATGAATTTACTCGACAAATTAAAACAAACCTGATCTAAATACACTAGAGCCCTAACCACAATTAGAGAAGTTAGTGGCCAAGTGGACTCTTAGTGGAAACCACTCCACCAAATACCATTTTTCTAGGGAAAAGAGGTTTCAATTTTGAGGATGAATGATATTAATTGCTGATTTAATGTGGAATTGGATTCTAAAAATAAATCTCTCTCTAATCCTTAGGAACACAAACCCGATTGAAGTGTGTGTGAAATTGAGTGCATCTCCATAATTTCTCTCTCTCTCTCTCTCCATACAATACCAAGCCACGGTTTTCTCACAAGAAAATTTTAAAAACCCTCCTTCCCCATATAGTTCTATGTTCTCCTCGAATTAGATTTAAATTAAAAACAAGGAAAATTTGAACACACTAATTAATAATGTGATTCAAAATTTATTTTCGTTCACCGAATCTAGTTTTTTCTAGCAAGAGGGTTAGATCCATCTTCCATGATATGGTTTGGATTAATTTTAGAGGGGTTCTACACTTGAACCCTTTAAGTGAACGGATCCGAGAAGAAGAAGAGGAGAAAATGCTTGTAGCCGCACGAGAAAAACGACGAGGATAAATCCCTTCTTTTTTTTTTTTACTTCTATGCTTCTTGCATCTTTCTTGTGTGATTCTTGACTTTTTATTTTATTTTGTACCCAATGCCTAAAAAACGATTAAAGGTAACTTCTTGATCAGGATTTATTGTTTGATTTATCATAATTTTTTATTTTTCGCACTTTCATCGTGCTTTTTGGACCAATCCGCTCCCTTCAACAAGATGTTATGGGATCTCAGAGAATACCAAGCGGTCATGCATAATTGTGATGGAGAGTGGAGATGGCTTGAAGTGCACAATTCACCATTGCAACACATTCAAGCGATGCTCCCAGGTATTCAAGGAGGAAGGACTCTGTTAATTGAAAGGGGCCAACAGGTGAGTTTTCCGTAGGAGAGTTTATCCACCTTAGACAAACCATGGTTACACCATTCACATCGCCTATGTATAATATGTGATAATCAGAATATGGAATCTCACTCTCACTTTTTTTTTGAGTGTACGTTCTCAAGGCGATGGTTGTCGTTCTGCAATGAGAAATTAAGTTTATTTGGTCTTATTAGCACTGGCAGGAAGGAGTGACGTGGTCTCACGAGGCGTCTTTCGCAATGTGGGGAAAGGGGCACCGTGTGACTAGCAGTCCGCAGTAAACGACTACTTCCGCCGATAGCAACACTACAACCGAACTCCCGTCGAAACTAGCACAGCGCGCCAATAGGAATAGCAACACAGATCGCAACAGTAACAACAACAGTAAGCAAGGTGCAATAGGAAAGCAGTAAAATTGAGCATGCAATTTAGAATGTGGATTTCATTGAATTGCAAATTGTATATACAATGTACAAACGATGCTAGGGCAAGGAAATCATCTTGAGGGGGACACTAGCACACAACACTACGCCAAGCTTTGAGAACTCATTCCCCCCCATAATAATCTTAAAAAGATTTTTTCTACTGACAGCAGTAGATATAAAAAAGGTTGAACATCGCACCTTGGAAGGCATAACGTCTCCCTAAGCAAACAAAAGTATTTATAAACGTACATGTACAAGACAAAAGACCTACACTTAAAACTCTAAGACTCCGAAAGTCCAACTCAGCGAAGGTTGTTGATCTGCCGGGTCGAACGGTTGTGTGGCCGAATGTGCGTCAAGGGTGCCGAGTGCGCGGGCGGCCCTTGACACGTGGGCAACGAAACGATGAAAGGGTAAACATCTTATAACACAGCATATTGAGCGGTCTTACCCTCAATAATATATCATATCTGGAAAGAAAAGAATCAAAGAAGGTTTAAAAAAATATATAGATATGCGGAGTTAGTCGCTAGAATTGTTTTGGAGCAAGTGAGAAATAGAAATAGTGAAGAATTACATCAAACATTACACTCGTCACTATTGTATAGACTTTGGAAAATAGCTTGGGTATGATGATGAAGATGGCTTAGCTGGTTGTACTTTATTTTTAACTAATGGAACTTAAATTTTCTTCAAAATAAATTATAATTGTATGTTTGTTAAAAATATTGAAGCTTGTGGAGAAAGTGAGAGAGAAAAAGTAAATTGCATTGTGAGTTTATTAAAAATATGAAAGTTTGTGAGGAAAAAAAATATAAAAAAAGGTGAGAGAGAAAAAGTACGTTACAATCGTCGATTTATTTAAAGAACGAAAATTTGTGAGGGAAAAAAACACATGGGAAGGTGAGAGAAAAATATAAAGCTGTGAGTTGAGAGAATTTTATTTTATTGTAATTAAGAAATTATAAAAAAAAAAATTAGTATTTTAACCAAACTTTTTTGAAGAAAAAAAATGAATTAAAGAATAAATTTAAATATTAAATCGTTGGTATAGTAAAAAATATTACTTTTATAATAGTATATTTAGAATTAGTGGGACTGAGCTATGTGGCAATTGTGGACAACATGGACATCACCTTATCAATATCAACACACTGTAGGACGTGTTTGCCAACACTAATCCGGCCGAATGTCCCAATTTCAAATTTTTGGCCACCTCTGGATGTTGTCCCAAGATTTGAATTGGGTCGATGTTGAAATCCATTGAATCCAATCAAATTGATCAAATTCTTATCTGGATGTTGTATTAAAAACCAAGTTATTTATACATTGCAATCGCACTCATCTTTCAAGGGAGGAGTTGAAATTGATTGAGCATTGATGGATATGGTTTATTTCAGTCTTGGGAGAGAACTCATCCAATAACCATTATATTTATACCTCTAAAAAACCCACTTTGACATTTGATCAATGAATTCTTTGTATTAGCTCTTATGTTTCACCCTTTCACTGTCTCATTTTTGTGATCAATCTAATAACAGTTTGGTCACAAGGTAATGCACAGCCATTTCAATCATCCGACCAACTACTGATTAGCTGAAAATGTTCAACATGATTACCACTAATGTAACTCCCAATTTCAACATAATTTCAGTATAAAATCAGATTAGGTCATAGACTAAGCAACAACGCCGTTACAGTCATGTTTCCAACAGCAATACGAGATGAAATCAAATTAGCTTATCTGCTAAACATGGCTCCGCCTACCACACACTAGGGTCAGGTTTCAGCGGCTACATGAGATCTGGCGGTAAGGCGGGAGCACTTTCTTATCCCACTTTTGAGCCCACAAACACAATTCTCCAGCAGCTCATAGTCCTCATTCCAAGACAGTATAGAGGCCAGTTGTGGATTGTCTAAAAGTAACTTTGAGGTCAGGTATCCAGCAATGGTCCATGTCTGGTGAAGACGGGCTTGTTTCCCAATAAACCTTCCGTATCTAGTGTCATAATATTCTGGCCACTGATCAACCGGAAGCCTCTTTTCAGCCAAAGCAACCGCCTTTCTAGCCAACTCTGGCCTTTCCATCTTAATGCACGCTAACGTGAACTGAAATGTCAAATGACAACTTTTGAGAGACAGGAAAATGAGGCAACTCCAGAACACATTACTCACATTATCTTCTGCTATTATAAGACAGAAACCTAACCACCTGAAACTTCAATAGCATACCTGCCACAGAAGTGTTGGCCATGATCCACCATTGTGATATGACCATGGGCTGCAGAAATGTAAAATTGATCAAAGTTCTGAAAAGCTGTAATGAAGTAGAATATGATGGAGAACACTTTCAATTGTCTTACGTATTCTTAGGGTCGCCTCCAGTGATTATACGCCACTCCTCGTGCTCCAGAGCAGGGTAACAAATCTTGAGAGGCATTTGGGCCACAAGATCGTCCCATTTCTCCTCGATCAAATTCAAAATACCTTCACTCTGTTTGGACGTGCTCAACGATGAGACGATGGCCCAAAGATTTCCTAGAGTGAAAAACCTGAAATCCATATGAGCAGGTTGCAAATTGCCGATAAAGTAGCCACCAGTCTCAGGAATCCAGTCCACAAGCCAACCAGGTATTTGATCTGGATAGATATTGAATTTATTGATGGCCTCCGTAGAGTACTCTTCCGTCTTATAACGATAAATCTCATTAATTTTTTTCATGTCTACCCAATAGTACTCTCTCAGGTGAAATGAAAGCGCACTGAGTCGGTTATTGACGGCCACGACAAGGTTTTTGGTTGAATCGTTCACAGTGAGCATCTCCCGCGCGCAGCGCAAAGCAGAGTAAAACAAAGCCTGCAAGGTGGAGTAAAGCCGATTAATTTATAAAAATCACCTTGTCAATGGAACTCGGATCGAATAATGCTACAGGATACATTACATGAGGCAGACAAAAGTACGATTATGTGGGATCCGGGATTCCAATCAAAGAATGAACTTTCATGGCCAAGAGCCAGAAATTTCTCATCTCCTAAGGTACAGTCCAACCGCTTGGTCTCAAGATTTCCAACGGGAAGTCTTGGGTTTCAAACCTAGGTAGCTGTGTGAGTGTGACATAAGAAAGAGCTAGAAATTCTCTAATTATATATATACTATTTATTAAGTGTGGGGGGAGGGAGGGAAGTACATTGACTGATATTCTTACCAAAATGACCATCTTTTTAACATTTTCGATCAATAATATCATATTCATGCATATAAAAATTAATAAAAGAACATTTTAAAAAGGATCAGTTATGATCAATTTTTTATTTTAATTATGTTCTCCTTCATATAATTCAATAAATATAACGAAATTTATGGTATGCATATGTATCGAGTGTGCTACAATAGGTTAGTTTTATACAAAAGCTGTAGGATGTGTAGACCTCTTCATTATTCAAGAGACAGAACAGTTGGGTATCTTGAACACTATAAAGAACCATCAAAATGCTTTTCCCCCGACTGGTAACTCCGTAACATGCTTATCATGAACAAGCAATGATTCGATTCAGAGAAGTTAATTTTTTTTCTTCTAAAACTCATAGGGAGGTCAAAATGCTTATATCCTGATCTCTGAGCCCATAATACATGCAAAAAATTATAAAAGAGTACACCAAAACACATGTTTAAGTTTTTCAATCCATGTGGCGGAATGAGATTATCTCACTTGGATCTCAAGAGGGTGGCCATGGATGCCCATTCTCCGATCAATCATGCAGGAACCATCAGTGACCAAGAGAGTCGGGAACATGTCAAAGCCATCACTTAAACACAAATTTAGTATCAATCTTATACCAGTCTGCACATCCACTCTCTCTTGCAATGTGTAGTCCCCCGTGAGTTTCCCATAGGCTCTCAATAAAATAATCCACCATAATCCTGCCCAAGTGATAAGCATATCATATAGGAAAATTCATAATATTTTCTGTGCTTCAACACCAAACTAGTACATGGCTGATACGGAAGTGACTGCCAGAGCGGAAAACACAGTTGGAATATTCAAATAATATAGATGCAGACAGATTTGGCTAGGCAATAAAGTTTGACAACAGAGCATATAAAGATATGCTGTAAACCATACCGGAATCAACAGGTGCAACTCGCCCGATAGCTGATTCACCAAAATCAGGATCCAAAACGTCCTCAAATTCTCCAACTCGTCCATCAAGAGGCACAGTCCTAACTTTAAAACTTGCTGGCATCAACCCTTGCCCAGGGCTGTAGCAATCTACAGTTTTTTCCCAACTCTACTCGGAAAAAGATAAAAATATAAGTTAAATCCACACCCAAATAATGAATTGGAAAAACCAAATTATCTACAAAGACTACAAAAGAGCTTCATAAACATGATAAACCAAAGTCATCAGATAGATTAAAACTTCCTGGGGAGAAAAAGAATCAAAACTTGTGAAGAATATATGCAGTCACCTGTAGCTGCAGAGTGTGGAGCAGAAAATTCTTCACTATTTCCGCCTCTCCATTTAGCAAGAATGCAAGAGCTGAAGGCACAAAATCTCGAATAAAGACCTGGTCATAATTCAGCGGCTGCTTATCAGCTGGATCAGCAGCAGCTACGGTCCCAACAGGGTTTCCGCAATAGTTCACGACAGCTCCTCGAAGCAACTCCCAAGCCTCCTTCTCCACCTCCGACAAATGTCTCGTGGGTTTCGATTCCAAAACCTCGGCTTTACCAAACTGATCCGTACTTGCATTTGCCCCATCGTCTACCTTTGACTTATGTTCCTTTTCTACTCCTTCGTCTTTTCCAACCAAGTCTTGACCCTCCTCTATTCTCTCAATTACCAAGGGCTTCACATTGAAACCACCTTGAATATATATCTTCTCAAAGCTATTTTCATTTACACGGGGTTCAACAGAACTCGAATGGTTCCTAGTATTTGAAGCTACATTTGCTATTACACTTAAAAATTTATTGTTCTTCTCCCCCCAATTAACTGAAGGAACCCTAGACTGACCCCAATTTGAACCAGAGCCACAAAAAACCCTCCGATTCGAGTCAATGACACTCCTAAATCCTAATATCTTAATGCTATAAAAACACTTGTTTTTCATCAAACAATACGATTTCGACTGTGATTTCGACAAATTATATTCAGTAAAATGACCCCCTTTAGGATGCGGGTATCCAAACACAGATGAATTTCTCCCAAGAATCAATATATTACAACAGGGTTTCATTCTGGAAATCCCAATGCTACTCCCAGTCTTCATTTTTCTTGATAATATCTTAAAATTCAGTCCAAGAATCAAGCCTTTTGCGCGTAATCAATGGAAGGCACAACCCTTTGTACTCAAGACCCAACTTTTTTGGGAAAATCAAACAAAAGACTTGAGAATTTAAGACCAGAAGAGCCGGTCTTATACCCAAGATTTGATTTTTATACCTAAGATATAGTCTCAATATACTTTAATATGGTATTGAGTTGGTAAAAATGAGATTTATTAGAGTAATGCTAAAATAACAATTATGTATATACAGGTCTGTTAATATAGTAAAATGTAATTAACAGATAAGGATCCTATTCCAACCTAAGTATACAAACAAATACAAGAGGAAAATGAAAGAAATTGAAGAAGAAAAGAGACTTACAGCTTGAGAAGATGAGAGATGTTTGTAGAAGAGGTGAGAGAAATGAGATGAAAAAGTAGGTGGGGGTGGAGGGACATATATATAGATGATGATGTGGGAAGAAGGTTCAAGCAATTGATGCGTATGGTACAAACAACACAAATGGATAAATGTATCAAATTCCATATTTAACCTCACCCTCACCCTGACACCACGCTTTTTGAATTTTCTTTAGTTCTCAAAAATTAAAAATCTATCTATTACTTAATTTCGTGCACGAGATATGAATTTGAGATGGGTAGAGAAGAAGGGGTCAATTGTTGTTTGTCATTTTTCTTCAAATTATATATAATAAAAAAAAAAATATACATATACTTGGATGTAATAAATTATCCATGAAAGAAAAGTGAGATAGAGCGGTGGAAAATGTGGGAAATATGTGAAAGGGCCAGGCGAGGGCTGTTTTGTCATTTTCAGATAAATAGTTGAAAAGTGGTGGGTCAGAATAGTCGGTTCTGACACGGAACTTTAAAATGTGCGTAAATGTGGAGAAACACAGGACAGGATTTTTTTCGGGAGTTGGGACATCACATGTATGTCTATTTCACTTTCAAATTGGGCCCCAAAAGAGAGCCCATTTATAAATGGGCTGACTAAGCCCATTTTAATGTCCATCCAAAAAATAAATATGATGCATATCCAAAGTAGCCATACCAGAACCAATTTTTCTCTTTTACACATTTGTTGAAATACGCCTAAATCATGTTAGATTCAGATCCAGACCCATACCCACTAAAATAAGTATTTTAAATATGGGTAGGATCTAGAATCTAAAATATATGGGTACAAAGAATTATTTCAAAGTTCAAATATAGCTTTCATTTGAACAAAATCTAGATCATTATTTATATTGCAACGATGTTCAATTTGCACGTGTAAAAAAATGGAATAGCTTTTATTTCTTTTTAATTCGATTGCAAGTTCATAAAATAAATTAGTTTAGTATTAAGTTATGGGGGTTTCATTTTACTAAGTAAGTTAGAAGAAATTCTTACTCGAATCAAAACCAATCACAAAGCAAGTGTATCATATTTGTTATGTGATTGATCACTTTTTCTAAATTGTACATCAATTACACGACAAGTGTATTGTAATTGTCATATAATTGGTTCAAATTGAATGTGAGCTAGATTTGTGTAAGTTAGACTTGGTTGACTACTTTTTCACTAATCAACCATCTGAAGAAAGAACCTCGTGATATATATATTATGAGCAGGCATGCACTATAGCATGCAACTTGCTCTTTTCACCATTAATTATTAGATTATAAAATACAAAGTAATTATATATATATTCCATCCAATATCCAATAACTTAAACTATTCCAAGAAATAATAAGCAGTATCCAGAAACTTAAAAATGGTGGTTTTTAGTCAAATTTCTTCACGCTGAATATTACAGTGGACGTAAGCAATGACAAACATTCGATCTCCAAATAATTATATATCCAACATCCATCATTATTAATAATAATAAATTATCTCATCCTCACCACCTTCATCCCTTTTTTTTCAACTTAAAAATATCTTATAATAATCTCTAGCTAGCTATTTAGGTATGCAAATAAACAAGGGATTAGCCACTAATTATATATATATTACTTTTGCAATGCCATATCAAGCTTGTAATCCTACCTGTTTCTTACTAACATTAGTTACACAATTATATATATATATATATACATATATATATAATATTATTTTTTTTAAAACTTGTGATTAAAAAATTTAAATCTAAATGATTGGCCTAATTTGTTATAGTTAGTATTTGGTGTTGACTGTTGAACCATCCACTAATGAAGTGAAAGAGTTGACTATTAATTAAACACAAGTTTATAATTAAATTGATTGGAAAGTCATAATTTTGAAATTGATGCAGACATAAGTTTGTCCTAGCTCTAGAGGACGACAAACAATTTTATTTATTTTTTTATTTAAATAAAAAGGTTTGACATTAATCAAACGCGTAATTCCTAAGATTAACTATTTTCTTGCATGTCTCTTAATTAATTTTATACCATGTAAGTCAACTAATGCATCATCAGTATATGTTATGCACCCGTCAACATTTTAATATAATGAAATGAAATTATGCAAAGATTAAGGTTAGAGAGAGAGAGAGTCTATGGAATTCGAGTTAAGATTGTTGTCTAATGAAAAAACTAATTTTTGAGGTCTCGATCACATTATTATTAAGATAGTTGTTGAGAATTAAAACTCAGTAATTAGTACCATCTAAATACACATATGATTATGACAAGACTAACAAACTTGCAAATTTTGGTTTGATTATGAATTATTGAAATGATGCATCAGTTTGGTAGTGCGTGAAAGCTGCATATGTCTAATTAACAACAATTTTATAGAATTATTAACTAGTGATCATTGCTACCAATTACGTGATGAACAACACACTTAATTAGCTTAATATCTCCGTAATTGTTCATAATATATAGGATTGAATGATGCATATGAATGTAGATGCAAACATAGAATTGGTAATAGTGGAAAGTCAAAGTTAGGATTTGTAAAATGTGTTACGGGTTGGGAAGACATTCTGTACAAATAAAGGGAGTTTTGGAAGGGGTTACACACACACACACACACATATGTGTATATATATATATATCATTAATTAATCATTAATCCGCTATATAATTAATTAATTAATTCATGATCTGATGTATCATGTGGCTGAGAGGGTCTTTCCAATACCTCCACGCAAAGGAAATGTTCAAGGAAGAAAATGAAGGGATGAGAGACCACATCCATCACTTAACTGCAAATTGTACTAATTAGAGTATTATACATCAAACTTAAGGTACTAATTGCAAATGTACTTTTTCCTTGCGTATGGATGATGTGATTGATTAGGCTTCTGCACATGCCCACTCATTCATTTATTTATTACATTTACGGCTTCATCAAAAACCCACACTGCATTTCTCATAATTAGCCTTTGCTCATCTCAATTTTTATCCAATTATACATAATATTATCATTAATATGTGTTAGTTTCATCCGCTTATAATTCATACCAATACAAATTCATATAAACCACACTCAACTTTCCATACATACATAACTAGGTTCCTTTCTATATTTTCATTGAAACTCCACCTTTATATTAATAATAGGGGTATATAATTACACTTTCTTTCCCTCTAAGTTTCGTCCAATTAATTATACCTAGTTTTATGATTAAATTACTTTTATATGTTTTTATACGTTAATGTATGTGAAAATGTATATTTTTACTGTGATAAAAATAATTTAGTTAAAAAAATATATTTGATCTACAATAAAATAATAATAATAATTTTTAATTATATCAAATTTTTAAGAAAGCAGAATATAATGGTTCCCAAATACTACAGTAGGAGGGTTGATATTTGATTTGATAGCAATCCACCACTTTTGAGACGGCTGTGCAGTCACTCACAAACCACATTAATATTGAATAGGACCCCATTGTCTTCCACGTGGCACCTGTCAAAAGTTCCTAGGAGATGAAGTCATCCAAATTCGTCCATGTGGCAACGATGGAAGACTTGACAAAGATAAGAATATAAATATAACAATTATTTATGGATCGTTAAAAGGAAAAACCAACAAACTCATCATCATGCAGTTGTGCACTGCATTAGTATTTGCTTCCTAGGTGTGTGTCTATATATATATATATATATATATATATATATTAGGATTAATTACACCTATTTCTTCTTTTAAATGCGAAATATATTTTTTATCTTAAAATTTTTTAAAATTATACATAATTACATTTTTTTAAATTTTTTTTGTCTATACCTAACTATCTTTTATTCGAGTTTGGATGAAAAGTATTGACACTAGCAAAAAAAAAAATACATAAATTTCAAATTTACCCCTTATTTTGACATTCATGTGTAATAATTTTATACTTTTAAAAAAAAAAAATGTAATGATGTTAATCTTACTCATATATAGATAATACATCTATTCATTTTTAAGTTTAAAAATATATATAAAAATATGAAATGAGGAGAAAAATTAAAAATTTATATATCTTTTTGTTAACTCAGTAATTTTTCATTTAAATCTTAACGAAATGGGGTCGAGTGTAAATAGAGAATTTTCGAAAGGGATGTAGGAGTAATTTTAAATTTTTTTTTGGAGGAAAATGTAATTTTATATTTTTGGAAGGATTTTTCTTATAATTAATCCTATATGTTTTATACTATGACCTCGTTGGTTCGTGTGATAAGATTAGGCATGATTTTTGGTGGGATAGAAAATAAAATGATAACTAAATCTATTATCCATTATATAGCAATTGGTTTAACGTATTATATGTGTGATATCATTTGTGATAATATAATATAATAATTGGTTGAAGGAATCACAAAATATAATAAAATGTAAAAAAACCATTAAGGACATCATGTTTTAAGTTATTTTTATTTTAACATTATAACTTCTGAATAATTACAAAAGATAAAAACGTGATGGGCTTTTGTCTCAATTTCAGGATATAACTTTTTGCAATAAAAATATTTAGATTTATTTTGTACCAATTGAAAAATAAAATTTTATTTTTATTTGGATTTATTTTGTAACAATTGGAAAATAAATTCAAACCCAGCAGATGGTATGTTTTGAAATCAAATCAAATTTGATTTTCTTAATCTTCATGTGGTTTTGTGTAAATGGCATGATTGGCGGAATTGATGCTTTGTTTAAATGGCATTATTGGCAGAAGGGGTGTTACAATTTTTATTTAAACACTGCACTAAGAGGGTTCAATGGGGAGCTGCTAATCAAGACTACAAAAGGTTGATGGTGAAACTCATTTGATACACAACACTACAAACTCACATTACTACCATCTATCTGCTCTTGCTTGTGTTCTCTCGTGGCCTCACTCTCAATTTTTTAAATTTGAGCTTAAGTCTTGCAACGAGCTTATGGGTGTTTTTTGAGGTATTCTTTGGTATAATGTAAAAATCGATAGAATTATAACTGTCTTATTCTAGGAAAAATAACGTTGTACCCGAAGCACTTGATACGAGGCGTTTATTTTTTTCAAGGCAAGTAATTAAAATCGCAATTCGGTTAAGTTTGAGATTATTCAGCTAATATACCGTCTCCAATCAACTCCAACCATCCGCTATCATCAAATCCTAATGAGCACTTCTCCAGTCTTATTGCTGAACTACGACAATAAATGAGAAATAGTCATGATGAAATGGAAAAACATAGAAGCGATATATCAAGACATGTTTATTACCAATAATGGGCCGAACGGAAGGTTGTCCAATTGAATCGCAAAAACACAATTCTCCAATTGGAGATTGGAGCACTGAAGGCAGATCACAAGGATGAAATTGAACAACTTTAATAGGAAAACAACAACTCTGTGATCAAGTAGTCGATCTCAAAGAACACATAAACAAACTGGCTGAGATGATACCTGACAAACCGGAGAAGGATCCTGAAGAGGACCTCATGGAGTATCAAGATGATGACTGTGAACTAACTGATGCCAGTATAGTAGACTGAGAAATATAATTGGTAATGAGTTGATGGTATACAACTCATGTCTTGGTATTTACTGCTTTAAGTATTTAATTATTTGTAATAATTGGTTCATTAAATACGGTATATATACATGCTCAATGAATGTGAACACTTTTCAGATCTGTTTATCTAGTTATTTTGATACAAAAACAACATAATGACCAAATTTTTCCACCATCAAGTGGATATATATATATATATAGGGAAAAATGCAAGCAACCCCCTTGCGATATCACAAATGAGCAAATTACCCCCTTATGAAAAAATAAATAGCGATTTATCCCCCTGTATTTTTTAAAATACAACAATTTACCCCCCTATGATTTTTAAAATGAAGCAATTTACCTCCCTGTATAAGGAGGTAAATTGCTTCATTTTAAAAAGTATAAGGGGGTAAATTGCTATATTTTTTTCATAGGGGGGTAATGTGCTCATTTTTAATATTACAGGGGGATAAATTGCTATTCACCCTATATATATATATACATTGTTTGCATCATAAATTTAACTTTTCTGTAGTGAAGTTAATTGTAGGTTGCAGAGGTATGTAGTTCACTGTTGTTCTTGTTTTTCACATTTTTCCTGCTATTGATTTGTATTTTGTATCACATTTAGTATGTGTGTTCTATATTTAAATTATAATTTAATTTAAATATATTTTCTAATTCTTAAAAGGAGCACGTGATAATTGAACAAATATATGTGACATTAAAGTATCATAAAAAATCGACAATGATGGATTATTCCCTGCTAAATAGTGCATTGCAACTGAATCTGGACTGCAATTTTATAAATTACAAGGACTGAATTAAAATTAAATAAATCCCACAAAAAAATATTAATTATGATGAGTTTAAGCTTTAAAATTTGAAAAGATATAAGTAATGGGACGTGACTCAACAAAACAATTAAAACCTTCTAATCTCTTGGGATTATAATATATAAGATCATGTTATATGAATAATTAAAAATATTATCCCAAGATAATTTTCAATTCGATATATATTTATATATATATATATAGAGAGAGAGAGAGAGAGATAATTAATTACGAGAAGAGGACATCATCACAACGTTAATATTGGGAGTGTTAAAATGACATCATGGATAGTAAGGTGTATAGGGGGGTGAGTGGGATTTGGTCGACGAGGAATGGAAGCCCAAACGCAATTGAATGCACACGTGGAAGCTCCGCAACCTGTCTTCACTCTTAGGACCACTTGCGTTGCGACGATGCCTTCTCTCCTTCTCCACATGTACATACATACTCACGCACGCTGCCTACAATTTTTTACACAGATTTTCCCGCCGCCACGCTCCCTACCCTTCATTTCTCTCTCTTACTTTCTCTCACTACTCTATGTATAAACATACGGGTGCCAATTTAATACATATATATATATATATATATATTTTATTTTATTTTGATAGAATAAACACTAACAAAAATTATATTATTTTATTTATCAATAATTAATGAATTGAAAAATGATTCCATAATATTTAATAAGGACGAAGATGAAGAAAGTAATCTATAATTACTATAACTTGTTTGAATTATTTTGTTATGAATAATTTCATTTATACTTGAAATTTTATTTTTTCTATTTGAATTAGGCCATGAACAATATTATTTATGATTGATATCTAAAATTTTGTTATTATATATATATTTATAAAATAGGTTTCAGGTCCACTCAAACTCATCCCATTGCCATCCTTATATATATATATATATGTATATGATATTTTTGTATTTATATCCATTTTGGTTTTACATATTTGAGGTACGTACATAGTGATCTTGTACAATTCCATCACGCACGTACGTTTTCAATTCTTGACCCCCACCCCCATCCCCATATATGTATCTCATCGATATTTCCAATCCCTACAATTTCTTAACAATTGCCTGCCCTTGGTGTCCATTAATGTGGTATGGTCCCCAATTGGCTAAAGTATTTTCAGTGAAAATGAAATAAAAAGCATACATATATAGATAGATAGATGAATTTATTTCAACTATTGAATTTCGACATCTGCAATATATATATAAAAGGTGGATATCGTCAATTACCGGCGATACTATTCCCATTTGTAGCTGTAAAGTTTGATTTGAATTGTTGTAATTAGTGCGAACAATCCTACTTGTAATTATCCGAATGTTTATTAATATCTGTAATTTCAATATATATATAGTATGATAAAATTTGTTATACATAAATAATTAATTAATTAAAGTTGATATATTTATAAAATAAAAAGATTATATCTTTGTTCATATAATAGAAAACCAAAGGAATTAATAGTAATATATATTGGTATTATTACTTTTAAAAAGGTCCACAAAAGTATAGAATCAGGATATAAAGTTAAACAACAACCATATAATTGTGTAGTTCCATGGCTTATGCAATAATTAAGACAAGTTTTATTCATATATGCATATGGTTGGATTAAGGTTGTAAGGCACTGCGCATTTGGAAGAATAGCATCAATTTTATCACACTGATATTTTCTTGTTATATAAAAATTTATAAACTAAGAATATATATATTGGAATTGGATATCGTCCCTAATTAATGATTGGGGTGCTACCTTTTTTCCTTAATCTGGAAATAAAACGGATCTGCTTCAGTTCCCCAATGCCAAAATCCCACAACTCCAAATGTATACAAAATAATTTACTCAGATTTATGATAATAATTAACTGCCAACAAAGACATTTAACTAAATATATATAGTAGTAGTAATTAAAACAACAGAATTGGGATATTATATATAGTCAATTCCAAAGAATTAATAATGTCAAAATTAAACCCTGCAGATTGAGTTACAATTTTATCCCCCACGAACTACATTAAATTTGTAAAACAAAGTAAAAAGAAAAATATGGAAAGTTCAAAAAAAAAAAAAAAAAAAATCCTGTTCGTTTCCACAAATTAACCTAAACAATAATTTCTGGGTGCTTTTCCCTTTTGGACTGGATTATTGTATTGAATTAATGTTCCATGTTTTAAACGTTGCTGATGTTGAATTGCTGTTGTAAGAACCACATGTCATCAACATTCCACAAGTTGTCTGATCCATCTCCGCCCTCCATCCATTCACTGTTTTGCTCCATAAAATCCAACCCTTGGTTAAAATTATAACCTGCGGTGGGGCTGGTCAGAGATTGATCGCCATAAGAAAGCTGATTCGCTGGATAATAATCTTGATTGTTTCCCTGATTATTACTATTATGAACTGCTGGATAGTTATTGTAACACTCCGTCAGCTCAGAAACCGGCGTCCCAAAGGATTCCGAGGATGCGGCGGCGCTGGAATTTTCCGGCGTATAGGTATGAACTCCGCCGATATTATTCGGGTGTGGCAGCAAAATCTGGTTCTGACCCATGTTAAGATTACTACTGTTTTGGTTGTTGATGTGGTAAGTAGTAGTGGCGGTGGTGGAGGAGGCAGCGGCGGCAGCTTGGATTCTCTCAACTAATCTTGGCATCCAGAGGTAACGCATGGTGTCCTTAAATTGCTTGCTGTTGACGTCACATTTGAGCTGCTTAGCATGCTTTTGGACCCGTGTCCTCCAGTAATTCTTGATCTCATTGTCGGTTCTACCAGGCAAATGCTGAGCAATTTTCGACCACCTGCGCGTCCCCCACAAACAATATATGTATAATTATTAAGATCATGTTGAATTTATAGATTTATTTGAAATAGATGATATATATATATATATAAAGGTGTGTATGTATGTATACCTATTGCCCCATCGAGAATGAAGTTCAAGAATCAAAAGCTGTTCTTCGAGAGTGATATTCCCACGTCGAACATCGGGGCGCAAATAGTTGAGCCATCTCAATCTGCAGCTCTTCCCAGTTCTTTTCAGACCTGTAATATATATATATATATAGAAGGGGGAGAATTAATTAAGACAAAAAGTAATTTATATATATATATATATAAATTGGTAAAGTAGATAATTTTCTTAAAAAGAAAAAAAAGAAAGAAATGAAAGAAGTGTATATAGACCTGCAGAGCGAGCGAGAGAATTCCATCGGCCTTCGCCATGATGAGCTATGTAGTTGATGAGGGTGAAGTCTTCTTCAACCGTCCATGGCCCTCTTCTGAGGTCCATGTTGTTGTTTTCTTCCTCACTTTGGACGTCCACGTTTCCAACTCTACTACCGTCACCTTGCTCCATATCTTTCTTGATGGATGGAGGGATGGATGATTGATCGAAACAAGGTTGATGATGATGACGATGATATTGAAGAGAACAACTCTTTGATCTTGAATTTGCAATTGGTGGGATATATATGAGAGAGAGAGAGAGAGAGAGGATGTAAGAGGATAGAGAAGGTGGGGGGGGTTTATATAGATAGATAGATAGATGGGGGAATTATAAGAGAGAGGTTTGAAGAAAAAAAGGTGGCAATAGCAATAGCAATAGCATGTGAGAGAAGGAAAGTGGCAACAAAGCCGCAATCGGGACTTCCCTTTGGGTTGCTGTTTTAATTATTATAATTAATTAACCACACACTATTTGAGGTCTTTTCTTTCTTTTATATTAGTTAACGAGTGGGGAGGCTTTCAAGTTTCTTACTTTGACTCTCTTATATTTCTCTTCTCTCTGTGTGGAAATTCCCAATTCCTCTTCTTTTGTTTTAAATTTCAGTACTTGTTTCTTTGTCCAATCCAGTTGTGATGGAATTTTTGACTTCGTCACTTGTCATCCTGGATTTTGCTACATTTCCACAATATGTAGAGAGAGAAATGCAGTGTATTATTAATCAATGGACGCTGTAGAGTGTATAGCTTAATTAATTAGAGCTTGACTTTGAAGCTTAATTATGAATCACAAACTATTCCATTACAACTATTTACAAATATAAATTATATATTCTAATTTTCTCATTTGATGGTTTTTCTTGTTTGGTTTATGCAAACAAACTCATCAGAGGAATAATTTATTATTATTATTATATTACAAAATTAACCCATATATTATATATATAATATAAAGTTAAAACTGCATTAATTAAGATAATAAATATAGCCGATCCATGGGTGCCCTCCATTTCCTTTCCATACTTCCCTTAATTAATATATATACTTTGGCTAATCTATCACCTACCAACTTCTATTCCCACTCTATTCATCAATTGCACCTTTCTAGACTTTATACAAAAAAAAAAATAGAGTGTAATAATCTATTATATTACATACTTTCCTGTTTTTGATTTTGGGTGAAGAATTATATATATCATATCTTAGATAAGAAAAATATATATACCTACACAAACATCATCTTATTGTAACTCTATATAACAACAATATCAATTTCTATAAACCCCACATGCTGTTAAGATTAGTCATAATTAAAAATAAATAGCTGTAGTAAATAATCTTATTGACTACAATCAGACAACAACTGTTGGTTAAGATTTTTATGAGTGTGGCTAAAATATTTATCATGACAAAAATAATTTTCATATATAGTGGATATTAATCTAAGTTTTTTTTCATTAATTTTTATTTAACTACAATTAATAATAATTATTCACCACGATTAACCTGTATTCAATGACAAACTGAAGAATTATCTATCATATGTAGAGCAGTTGTTTTCCAGTTTGTAATAAGTTTGGGGGATATTAATTAGAGAGTGAAGTTAAAAATTGTGGGAATTGCATATATAATTAAATAGTTAAAAAAGTAATTTAGGGAATTAATTAAGAGGAAGTAATGAGAATGCGTTGAGGAGAGGAAAAGGGGAATTAAAACTAATTAAATAATTAATGAATAATTAGAGGGGAAGTAGTAGTACTGAATGTGACGTAATTAGTAAAATGGGGTGATTTATTCTATGAATTAATGTTGATTAATTGTAGGTGTACTTGGAGAATTGGTGCCTATGACATGACATGACGTATATAGTTAAATAAAATTTATCCCTTTGAGATGTATTAATAAATATCTCATTTATTTTAAAAAATGAATTAAATTATCCTCTACCCACGATTTAGATAAGAGGATAATTTTTTTTTATTTTTTTCATTTCTCATATTAATAGGGGATAAATTGCATTTTCTCGTAAACGTATATATACAGCTACAGGGAAGGGATTAGGGACCATTCTTATTTAATTACCACTTTAGCTTTAACACTCACCATAAATTTTATTAGAGTGGAATTAAAATGAAATTTTCTGACTATACACGGAATTATTTTGTGGTGATGGAGTACTATACATATATAATAAATTTAAAGGCAGTCATGAAGAAAGATGCATTAATAATTATTAGAGGGAGGAGAGGAGAGAAAAGTGAAATTAAATGGCCTGCACCTCTACTATTTAATTTTATTAATATATTTTATGACTATATATATATATATATATATTTGATTTTCTAAATCCTCCTAATTAATTCAGCTGGGCTACCCCATGCATCAAAATACAAATACAGAAGGCCTAAGCTACTTCTCTTTAATTAATTGGGATTAATTAGAGTTGATCATGTGATGGTACGTAGTTGCTTCCCCCATACCTTCTAACTTCTCACTTTGAATGGTTGCCACAATTTTTTTCAAATGCATAGACCATTTTAATGTCTATTTCTAACACACTAAATTCAATCTTAAATTTGCTTTTAGATAAGGAGTCACTACAAACCAAAAAGAAAAAAGAAAAAGAAAGAAAGATATATAAATCACCACAATTTAATAAAATTTATAATAAATCAACGCTATCTACAATGATCAAATAATAGTGATGCGGAAATATAAGTTCTGACCATAGTTAATCAATATTTGGTATGATTTTATCTATACCTCAAATATTTTGCCACGGGTAAAAAAAAAATGTGGCAAATATTTTGATTTCATTTGCAGAAATAAAAGCTAATAACTATTGTACAACCGTGGTTAGTTAGTATCCGCAGGTATTTTTTTTTACTTTTAACTATGGTAATTAACCACAAAAAAGAATATCACATTTCTTCTAGTACGCCTGCTTAATGAGTATATTTATCATTCCATTTTCTTTGTACGTTCATTATTCACCTGGTAAAGGTGAAATATCTGTTGTGTAGTGTTTTTTTTCAATCTTTTTAAGGTTAAAATCCCTTTATTGCCCTCAAGCCTAGGAATATAAACGATTCGAGTCGAGTAGAACACATCATTGTTCAAGCTTATTTGAAATCATTATCGAGCTTGAAAATTACATTTGGATTTGATTTTTATTACTAATCTGATCGAGTTCAAACAAGCTTTAATCTTAATCAAATATGGACAACGAGCTCTAGTAATTTAATAATTTAAAGTATATTAATTTTGTTATTCATGTACTAATCAAATCGAGTTCAAACTAAACTCTACGGCTTATCGAACAAAATATTATGCTCAAGTTTGATTTTGTTAAATTTTATAAATTGAATTGAAACAAGCTTTTATGGATCGATTTCAAACAAGTATCTAATGGTTTTTATTTTAACACATATGTACATGCATGTAAGAATTATATGTTTTACATTGATCAAAATTAGGCTTAATCTTATTATCATTATATGTTTAGATTTGGATTGTTTAACATCATTAACATAATTAAGTTATGCATTAATTATGTTAGTATGATTATGTTTGGATTTGAGGTGTTGATTTGTTTAACCTCCCAGCAGATGATGAATCAAATAGTACAAAGTGTTTTCCTTTTTGTCTCCCAAGTTCTTGTGTGGTAGGGAACAACTTTATAGTATTAGTGTTTCTTATTGTCATTTTCATGGGCTAAGCATCATCATTTCGTACAAAAAAGTGTTTAGTGTTCCCATTTGGTGGTGTTAGTGCGTTAAGCATATTTACAGACCAATTGGCATCTTACTCCCATTTTTGTACCATAGAAAAGATGCCCAATTTAACCAAATCAATA
>NC_026147.1:213944-232311 GCF_000512975.1 Sesamum indicum | reverse complement strand
ATATACATTCATCATTTAGAACAAACATGATATACTATGTTTCTAGCCACAAATCCAAGCGATTTTACATCTGCGTGTGATACCATTGTAATTAACTACTTTTTCACTGTCTGAAAAAGGACAAATAGGTTTCTTGCACGTGAGATTCATCGTTTCTCGATGTATTTATATACATATGTGTGAGTGTAAAGTTTGTGATTGTGTTTATCCAGTTGAGATGCATTTTAATAAAGTTTGTACTTGTGATATCCATTCATGCATATGCTTACCTTAATTATACAACTTTATTCTCATTGATAATAATGATCATCATGCCTAAAACCCTAAACTGTGTGATTCCCATCTTTAATTCCTTCATCCATAACTTTTTTTTTTATAAAAGAGAGAGATTATATATATATATATATATATTAATGTGGGCTAATTAATTTAATTCACATATGATCAGCTGCCACTAGCTCTTTGATATATACTACTGTTGTCTTTTCTTTTAAGAAATATATGGATTAAGTTTGAAATCATTAAATCGTACAAATTATTTCAAGTCAGCAAAATATATATAATTTCATGGGTAAAATACGTATTATTTTCCTATATTTAATGATAAAAATACCCTTTTTAAATCAATGACCTATATTTAATCTCATCTAAATTTGTGGCTCAAATTTATCATGTTTATAAAATATTAAAATATATTATTTTAATATATAAATAATTATATATTTTTTAATATATATATATTTGTATGTCTATATTCTAAATTTAGTTTTCTTCTCCTTCTCTTATATCTCTGTTGTCTGACCACCTCTCCAGGCGAGCTTACCGCCGTCAGAAAGTCCATCCAAGGGCGAGCATTTTGATATTCTACCCACTGCAAATCTCCAATCCCTTGGGAGTTATCTAAATTTTTGTGCTAAAAAATATCCTAACCCATGTCCCCCATCTTCTATCGCTTTTTTCTCTGCCGTCCGACTACCTTTGGGCCCGAGCTTACCACCGCTGAGAAGCCCATCCAACGACGAGAATTTTGGTACCTCACCCACTGAAAATCTCCAATCTATTGGCGAGTTATATCTAATTTTTGCTCAAAAAATCCTAACTCGCGCTCCCATTTTCTATCGCTTTTTTCTCCACCGTCCGACCATCTCTTGGAGCGAGTCTACCACTGTTGGAAAGCCTGTCCAACGACAAGCATTTTGACAGTTCACCCACCACTAATCTCTCGTTCGTCGGAGAGTTATCTCTATTTTTTCGTTTTATATATTATTAGGTTTTTTTTATATATGTAAATATAACTTATATTATATTTTTAAAATATGTCTAATTTAAAAATAGGGGAGTTTGGTCATTTAAGGCCAAAAAATACTTACCTAATCCCATATTTAGCACATGAGATACAATTCTAGAGGAGAGGTGGTAATGTGTACCTTTTAAAATTTTACATTGGATTTTGAGTTTGTTTTTTTTTTTTTTTTTTTTTTATCATAAGAACCTATCTGAACATGTTGGATATTACAGAGGAGTAAAATGGATCTTACCCATAATATCATAATTGATATGGTATAAAACTTTGATGCCTGATGACTTATATATATGTAATATAAACTCTCTTTAATATAATTAAATTAGTAGCGAATTAAGTAGAGAATAATTGTAGAAACACGTTAGAGAATATAACAAAAAATAAATATATAAGTATTTGTATTTCTTCTGAATTAAAGCTTAGAATCTTAATCTGAAAAAGGAAAAGGAAGTGAATGGAAATACATATACATAATTATTAGAGATATTAGTGTGAAAGGGAAAATATTAAAAAAAAAATATGATAGAATTTATAGTATAATTTTGATGATGATATGGTTTCCAGAGGGATTCCAACCAGAAAATAAAAATAAAAAACCTTAGTTACTCCCCAAAAGGAGACTGGAGGCCCAAAAGTAAAGCAAGAAAACATAATAAATTATACGGATTCTCCTTCACACTCACACGTATGTGTCCCGCTCCCACCACTTACAACACTTCAATTCCTCCATCTCTTCATTTTCTTTATACAATAAATTAAATTAAATACTTATACATATATGAACAACACCTTCATGGACGAAATCCTGCTCTCATTATTCGCAACCCTAATATATATAATTTGGACTATTAAGAAATCACTCATAATTAATTACAACAAATCCTAATTAGCCTCCTGCTCACTGTCGTTCTAATTCTCATTTCTCGTACGAAATAGTCTAAGAACCCAGAGAAAAAGAAATTAATCTAATCCAATCACAAGTATGAATGAAGAGTGTGTGTGTATATGTGTATATATATATATATATATATATATATATGTTGTGTGAAGAATTAATGGGATGATGTCCAAAATCTCTGTGGTAGCGTAAAACAAAGAGAAATTTATATATTTTCAAAGTCTAATTAAAGTCCCATAGACTTTGAGTAGAAATAATTGAACTCAAGTTTTTTCAACAACAACGCGCGCACACACACACACACACACATATGTCCTAACACTACTTAATTATTACTGGAACTTGCCTAATCCCATCCATTAATTAATAATCTAATTTATGCTAATTCCTTCATTTTTGGGATTGTAATTTATTTCTCAACAAAAATTGGATTTTGGAAAAATTAATGAAAATAGTGATGAACACAGAAATATGAGTAGTGGAGTTTTGATTGGTTGAGAGTGATGGGAAGGACTAGAAATGAAATTCGATTTTGTTTGGCGATCCTTTTTGTCAAAAAGATGGCCCGGATTTTCTGGGCTTTGACCTTTCTCACTGGAGTGGACGGTTGCTGTCCTCTACATCAATGATCAATTACATATTCATTTCATTCAAACTCCTCCCCCTCAAATTTCCATCATATCATATCATATCCACCCATCCAATCCAATCTTTATTATTTTCTCCACATAACCAAATCCCTATTTTCTTCCAAATACATATTATTAATTTAGTTTCTCATCACATTACATAAATTTGAATATAATTATAGTCACTTATTAAAAATTATACCATATTAAGACAGAGATGTTGGGGTGGAACGCAGTGCAACAAGAGTTAAATCCTTGCGTTGTGTTAGGAGGGGCATGGTCTGGTCATGCATTCACACAGTTGATGTGATTAGGGTCAACATGAAGTACTCTAAGTTTAGTTTACTAACCATTCCAAATGAAGTAATTAATTATTAATCTTTGTCTAAGAGTTTATGATTAACTATATAAAATATTAGTTATAATGGAAATTGGTTTGAAATCAACAAGACTTATCTAGTCTTGTTACACATCAACATTTCACAATCAATGCAATTAGAGCATATATATATATTTAATTAGTTAATATATATGGTAATTATTCTTCTTCTTCTTCTCTAATTTTATATATATATATATATATATATATAGTGTGTGTGTGGTATATATGAAGCGTCTTTGACCCAAACATTGGCCTGTCTTGTCCTTTTACTAATTAAAAAAATCTTAATTACCTCATATTTTTGACCCCCAAAAGCAAGCATGCGTTCCTCAATTATCATTATTGTTAATGTTATGTAATAAAACAATTAATTAATATAACGTTAGGCATAGAAAATTCTAGTGGCTGCAGGAGGCGTATATGTACATGAACCTGTAGCAGTATACACAACTTTGTGTTTATTTACCAAACTAATTTAAGTATTTTTTTCTCAGAAATTAACAAACTGGGAGATATTGAATATAATGGATGGTCTTGTTTTCGTAAAAAATGATGTTGTTCTCACGTGGATGCATGTGCATGTATATGAACTAGTTTCGATGCTGCATTATTGTAATTATATACAACCAATCTTTTTAATTAATAATAATATATTTAATTAACTACATATATAAAGACGATAGCGGCTAAAAAGCAATGCAACATTATTGTCTCAACTTTCCCTTTGGCCGCACGCTTCCTCATAATTTAAATATTAACTTTCTCATTTTTAATGATTAAAAATAAATTAAAGTATGTATGATCCAATATCCTGCGTGTGCATTAGAGTTAATCTCCCATTTTTGACCTTTTCCCCAAACATCTTTCTACATTCATTCTCTACATGCTCTATATTTACACTAATTAATTACAACCAATCCTTTTCATATTTTATAAAATTACAAATATCCTCTTGTAATTTAAAACATTATTGAATTTGTTATTATTTCAATAATTGTTCAACAATTAGTGTAATTTATTAATCTTCATTTGGTTTTCATCTAACTTTTGTGATGAACTGATTAAAATATTCTTGTGGACAATTATAATTTTTATAGACTAAGTGGATATATAATTTTTTTTTTTTTTACAGTTTTTCAAAATGTTACATCCACCTCGTTCAATGTTTTAATTATTTTTTGAAAAAAAATACAGCAAAGGCAAAGTTGGCAATTTCAAGCCTCCATCCAAAAATTATAAAATTCATAGGACATCATGGGGTATTCATAATTTTTCAAATAACAAGGTAACACTAGGAAAAAGAATTACTATTGGGTACAATATTAATGGTTGTGGCTAATAATCGTGATAAATAACGATTATTAATCATGGTTAAATAAAATCGATGCAAAATAACTAGCCTTTCGATCTCGAAAATATTATTTCCCACAATTCAGAGCCATGGTAAAAATAAAAATCATGTAAAATATTTTAGTTCTCCTCGCAGAAACCGCAACCAACAATCGTTGTATGGTTGCGGTCAATTACTATTCGCTACGACTGAGTATTATTAACGATGACAATTAACCATAATTATACATTATATTTTTTTATAGTGCAATATTTATAATTATGTCAAATCATAGAAAAATTGATTGTAATTTTGTTCACATTGAAAGAATTAAAAAGTCTAGAATAACTTATAAATGAAGCAATTTTGAATTAACAGCGGCATGTGATATGAAACAAAAATATTGCAATACTCAAACAAATAATCTTTAATTCAAACATTGCAATGCTTCAGGAAATTGCGCAAACTTGGTATAAAATGTTCAATGTCAAAATAATATATACAGTCATTATTATAACAATGTGATGTGTAGAATCGTCATTTATATAATTATATATCTCATAAATCATCAATAATTATAATAATTTGGAGATAATTAATTATTGTCACATTAAATTCAAAAATAATATTGTAGCAAAAGAAAACTTGTTGTTGCTCGATACACATGAAAATTTAGTGACAATTTTGATGATATATATATATATTAACTTTTTATTACAAAATTAAATATTATATTTTCTAGTAGCGTGTGGAGTGAATTTAATAATTAACACTGATCGATATTCGAGCTAGCATCCATTAGAAATATATATATATATAAAAATATAAACCGACAATGCAGGGTAATGGACTAGTGTAGCACATACATAGTCAGCTGAAGGAGGAGAAGCATGGTCTGGTCTTGAGTGTTGAAGTTTTAGGCTAGGAAGGAAGATCTGTACAGTAAAGTAAGAAAATCTAATTGAAAACAAAGTATCATATATAGTTGCATGCACCTCTATTTAATTCATGACTTGACTACTGTTACCTCATATGCATTATTAGCCAATCTCATCTGTTTATGCCACCTACGTTTCGAATTATTACAAAAACCAGGGGACCAATTTTCCACTATTCCTATACATACACATTCTCCTTTTTCTCAACATTAACTTCAACTATTCACATTGTCTGAACGTTTTATTACATGTGCAACTATAGGGGAACAACACTTTTCTTCCAGCAATTTAGGGTCTTTCTGCTTTGATCCTATTAGTTACTGCATTCTTACCTTTTGATTTCATAATTTCTAAAAAATAGCACTTATACTCTCATGATATATTTTCTTTAGGTGTTTTAACAATAAATATCATGCGCTTAGTACGTGGCAGTTAGGACCTTTACACTTTTGATCCCATTGGTTATTAATTAGATTCTCACTTTTGGTTTTATAACTTTAAAAAATGACACTTTTGGCCCCATGCACTTAACAATCATGTGGTTCTTTTCGTTAATATCTAATAGAAAAATATCATGGGACTAAAAATGCTATTTTTGAAAAGTTACGAACAAAAAGTAAGAATCTCCTAACCAATTGAATCAAAAGTAGAAAAACCCTAATTAGGAGACGGAAAAATGTTATTTCCCTTGCATATATATACATATTTAGCATGCAACCATATGTATACTTATGTCCCAATCACAAAGAGATCACGAGAAATGCGAGGATCTAAACAATCGTGATGCATAAATTAAGTTGGAAAATTATGATGATCTTTAATTTATTTGTTAAATAACGTCAGAAAAACCACTTGACATTCAATTGTATTCGAGGTCATTCTATAAAATTGGAACGATGCAGAGAAGATTAGTATGACTCCTGCGCAAGTATATGGTTATATATATATATATATATATATATATATATATATATATTATTATATGATCACCTTATTAATTCTACCTACTCAATAGTACTCATCTCATTATATAAATGAAGGATGTTTGATTCGCACATGCATGGAGTTGATGAATCATGACCAACCAATTCAAAATTCTACTCCCATCATTTACACTGAATTTATCAACCCCCAATAATTAGTGCTCTCCTATATATAAAATAACATAAAACATAACAATTATATATTATATATACTTTTAACGTCGATGAGGTTACTAATTTTCTGTCGTAAGTGTTTATTAGATGATTGTGTGCTAATAAACAAGCATTAATATTCATGTCCGAATTCAACATTCTCTTTGAATTATGTCTAAATTATGTAGCTAGCTTGCAATCATAAGATTGCAATTTGCACATTGAAATTGTAATAGATTAATGAATGGTGCAAAAATGTAATATAACATGTCAAGTATGAACTCAACAACTCAAAAAGCAACTTTGTTCACGTGTGAGACAACCCGGTTGCCAAAAGTCTAAACACCAAACTGTTAAGCTGATTCATAATTGCAATTAGTCTCTTAAAACAAACAAAATTAAAATTAATATTTTTTTAACCCTTATTTAATTACACCACTCAATTATGCTGTTGAAAATCTAGAAAAAGTAAGCATTATTAATTTATTACACTCAAACTTTAGTGTCGTGCCCTTTGTCTTTTATCGCGTAATTGATTAATTTGAAGCTTAAAATAAGGTAGCCTTGCCCCCTCTTACATTCCTTTAATCAAGTCATTTTAACACTCATCCAATACTATGATTTCTTTTATGTTTTGCTTTAAGACATTGTCTTGCATATGTTTGTTCTGTTGTGAGATTAGGTTTTCAAAACCTATGCAAGTCTACAAAGTCAAAGACACCACGCACGTTGACCATACGTGTGTGTTTTACTTGTCAACAAAGGAAGCTTCCAATAAAAAAATACTACTCCATCAATTAAAGAGCGAGTATAATTCACATAAATCAGCAACTATCATTCAAAATAATTGTGGTTCATTTGAATCTGTGATATAAGACTTACCAACTCAAATATTTATTTGTCACTACTAATCAAATCCAAAATAATTAAATTTGATACATCAATTTCAATTAATTTGTAATAACATACTACTAATTATTTTCTAATTAGAATAAAAATTGTAATTAGTTGACGTGGAGCTCTTTAGAGCTATATATGTGTATATATATAATTTGATTTAAATGGGATGTAAACTATTATTATGGTCAAATTATAATTTATCTATCTGTGATACAGATAATAGGCAAACAATCCACTTGCGAAAAAGAAACATCACGGACCACTCATTCAAAGGTTCCCATGTGGCCCGCGACTCACTGGTCTTGGACTCTCGGAGAAACTTAATAGGGTCATTATGGATGGGCATTGGCACTGACCCTCATCATGGACGTGTTTGGAGATTGTACAGAATTTGCCCATAATCCATGGAGACGATGATCATGTTCATTGGTGAGATACGACTGGACGTCTCACTGTTGCATCGCTATATCGTATATTACACCCATCGAGACCCAAGGTAGACTGAACTTCACTACTGTCGGGCTCCCTGAAGATCCCTAGACATACATTCATATTGTGGCTCGCTATATTAGGGAAACTATCCACGGCAGATAAACCGTGGTTGTCTTATCTTGGGGTTCTTTGTGATGAAGGCGCAATAGAATCACATAAACACTTATTTTTCGGATGTTGTTATGCCAGGCGATGCCTCATAGCTGTGAGACAGGATATTTGATTTACATGGCCAAACCGAGAGGGAAACATATCATCAATTTATCCTACCGTGCACTACTCGCTGCATGTGTCTATCATATCTGGAAAGAGGGGAACTTGCGTCGCTTTGAGCATGTTGATCGACCACCGAGGACCATCGCTGCCATCACAGTGGACGACGTTAGACAGAGAATCATTAGTGCTAATTTATCACACTCTGTTAGTACTTCTGCATTATATAGATTATGGTGTATGGGAGAAACCGATATTTGACTGTTGTACTGTACGCATGTACCTTTTTATTAATGAAACTTACATTTACCAAAAACAAAAAGAAACATCAATAACTCCCTCAATTTCTGAAAAATGTGCAAAGTGCCCTCTTCATGCAGGCAGTGTGCATCTAGCACCCTAGGCGGAGAAACAGGCAGAGGGAGAGGCTGGGGGAAGGTGGCGCGCAGACCGGGTGGAGGTAGGGGGAAGGTGGTCGTAGACAGGGTGGAGGTAGGGGGTGCGGGAAGAAGATGACAAATTTTCCCTTTCTTTAATAATTTGTATCTTTTTATATTTTATAAATTTTATATGTATACAATATATGATAATAAATTTCAATTATTGATTTAAAAAGATGCGATATTGATCATAGATTAAGTAACATGTGATCTGGACCTTAAATTACTAAAGATAAAATATGAACCATTGATTTGTATTATATAAAGTCCAACAGATATAAAATAAAGACAAAAAAAAAGAAAAAAAAGAAAAATTTGCACGTGCACAACACTTCTTTCGTGAAAAGGGTATTTTGCATATTTTTTAAATATTAAAGAGATACATTACTATTATTTTTTATAAAAGGGCTATTTACATATATTTTATATAACAAATAGGTAGGTTGCAATATAAGTCTGTTAGTATTATTTCAAAAAAGTAAAACAAGTTGAGTTGGAATTCAAGATGAGATTGAGTCGCAAAATATTCATCCACAACCCATTAAGGAACACATTTCAAAGAGTCAAAGATGGGAAAAATAAAAATGTCAAACCTAACAATTATTCTCTAATGGCAAACATCCTGCCAATTTTCTTCAAGGTCAACCTACGGATCCATCCTAGGACGGCTTTGGCAACTTCTTAGCCGTTGAAAGTCATACATTGTCCACGTCTTCTTTTTCTTTCTTTTTATTTATAATAATAATTCGAGCTCATAATTATAATCTCTCTATATGTATATGATAAGAGTTAGGTCTCAATGTTGTGTAATATTTGTGTTGCTAACTGTTAACTAATTAATTTTGCAGGAAAACCTAATCGAAACTTGACATGACATACATATATATATATATATAACAAGTGGACTTATATCCACTTCCATTATAGATGCTTCCATTACTACATTATAATTGATAACTAATTCTTTGTTATTTTGGGTCCAAAATAAACTGCTACATATTACCTGTCCCTTTGTGGACTCAAAGGTCCTGTCCTATGGGCAAATATCAATCAATTTGGACATTCTTGTTTAAATTCCCTATATACTTCCACTCCTTCGACTTCCCACATCTTTTACTAAGAAAATTAGATTAGATGGTTCATATTATTATTACTAATGTTGATGGGCTTCTGTCTAGATAGATATTCGATGTTGTCCGCTTTATTTTTGTATGAGTCTCACGAAACTGTATTTTATGGGAGGAGGTTTTAGCTCAACCAGTCCTGTAGTAAGGTATTATTCGTAACGGTATTCAATCACATAGGAAGAAATGACACAATTTTGTTCTATTAAGATGCCTCATCGAGAAGATAAGACCTTTTTTTTTTGGGTAATGGTAAATTTCATTAAGTAAAAGTACAGAGTGTATAAATAAAATGGCAATCTAAGTATGCCATGGTATCCGCTATACTCCATACAAAATGATAATATTAATGCTATGAGGTAGTTCAACACTAAGTATACAGAGTTTAAGCTCATCAAGAATAATCCGAGCAAGGAACACTGTATCGCGAGCCAGTTATTGATACCTCCGTCGATTCTGTTCTTGCCAAATATGATACACAAGGGATGCCAAAAAATTACGATAAACAACACTAAAATAAAACTTAATTTAAAGCTTATAAATAAATTACACTTTTCATCTATAATCGATGTGTGACGTTTGCCAATATCATATTATAAATATATATGTGTGTTTTATGGAGGAATTAGTTGGGTAAGGATATAAGTCCATTGGTTGGTGAATTAAAATTGATGAGGGTAATTAATAAAGATTGGATATTGTATGGAAAAAAGAAAGAATTGTGAAGTAGTGATGGAAGTAGGTGGGAATATTTTGAAATTGACCTAATTATTTATGTAATTGGTGGACTAATACTGTCAAACTCCCTCGTCGATTTTTAACTCTTGACATGTTTGTTTGTTTTTTTTTTTTTTTACCACAATATCGTCTGTCAATGGTAAAAACACACAGATTTCATGATATTTCATTTTCTTTGCCTGCATTTGGTATATGCCTCCCCACAGTCCTCAATGCTCACCTAATATTTATGTGAGTGAATTCCTTTTCAGCCGACGTATTCAAAAATTGAAGTTTGAGAGCATCCAAAAATTATAGTTATAAATTGAGTTACATAAAATGGATAATTACATTTCTCTCTCTCGATATTTGGTGTAATTATATATAAATTCTATGTAGTTTGAAAAATTACATATAGTACTCTTAAGGTTTATTTTCATCTAACAAATAAGTCCATTTATTAGTCAAAATTTGCTGATATTAATAAAAAAAAATTGAATAAAAATTTATATTTACTCTTGATAACTTATTACTGATTTATTGCAAGCCAAATAAATATTTTTGTGTAAAAAATTACCTCTATATATCTTCTTAATATGTAAATGCATGTGAGGAGGTATATCTTTACAGTTATAAGGTAGTTTAGTCACAAAAAATATATTTGATACGCAATAAGTCAATCGAGTAAATACCAATGTAATAAGTCAATCGAGGGTAAATATCAATTTTTATTTAATTATTTTTTATTAATATCAACAAATTCAATGAATTTTGGCGAATAGAAGAACCTATTTGTTAAACGGATACAAATATCAAGAGTAGTAGATAAAAATTTTCAAATTATAGAAATCTACGTGTAATTATATCAAATATCAGGGGAGGAGAGTGTAATTTTTCTATATAAAAAACTAAAATATATATAATTTAAAAAATGTATGTATGAATTAGGGATATTCCAATATTAACAATAATTTTGTAGCATAGCCCACTAATGTAACTGTTTCTATTAATTGGGCTTATTGGTGTAACTAGTCTCAGCCCATTAGGATATCCTTAGGCCCACATAATAAAACTTTCAACTCAGCCCAAGTCCAAATCAAGAACTAGTAATGGGCTTAATAACGTCTAAGATCTTATCCAGTAATGTTCGAATACTTGCTTGTGGTAAAAGAAATTACAAGAAAATTATAGATGAATATGAGTGCCCCCATTTCATTTCCAGTTGTGTTGTGTTGTTGTAGCCAAGTACTCAAACCTATACATACACACAACTGATTATTACAGTATCAACTTCATCCTCACCCTAATTTTCTTCTAATATAAAGTAAAGAATACAAAAAGTCGTTTTGAGATTGCATATTATCTATTCGGAAGGAAATACATAGGACGGAGAAATGGTGAAGGTGCGAATGAACACCGCTGACGTCGCGGCGGAGGTGAAGTGCCTCCGCCGCTTAATCGGGATGCGTTGCTCAAATGTATACGATCTCTCTCCAAAGGTATTTATTCCAACTTATGTATTCGTGATGTTCGGTTTTATGTACAAACTGCCCAAGTAAGGTTTTCACTGGTTTTTTGTTGTTTTTTCCCCCCTAGTTAGGATATATGCTCGCGTTTTCCATTTGGTTACTCATATTCAATTTTAGGTGTTATGTCGGAATTGTCTGCTTCTGATTTTTAATTCGAAATGAGTTTTATTTCTTAGGATATTTGTATGTATGAAATTGGCGATTATGAATCTTCTTTTTTCTGACATCTTTACCATTATAGGAGAAATTAGTTGCTTTTGTTGTTTTCTGAATTTATGGTTGCATAAATAAGTTTTCGACTCAAAATGTATTGTAGACATATGTGTTTAAGTTGATGAGTAGCAGTGGAGTGACTGAGTCAGGGGAGAGCGAGAAGGTTTTGCTGTTGATGGAGAGTGGTGTCAGATTGCATACAACAGTCTATATGCGGTAAGATGCTGGCACATTCCTATATTTTTCTGTAGAATTATTTATGCACTATTCAGCTCAAAGAAGTTTGCTGTGGAAAATCCGTTTTCTTGATGATACATAGTGAGGGAAAGTAGTGTGATTTGATATTTGCAATGTTTAGCATTGGTAGGATGGACTATTCAGTAATCAAAAAGCGAGACCTGAATGAGAAAAATGTTACATAATTTGGTGTCATAAGATTGAATTGAACACCCTTATTTGATGAAATGCGTAAGTCAATTAATTCTGAAGGATCTTAAATTATTTACACAGTGAACAACCTTACTGGAAGCAAGACGAATGATAAGTAAGGAAAAATTATTGGATGTGGATGAGAAAACTATTCAATTACTTCAGGAGTAGTGTCAGACTACATTCCACACCATATTTGAAGTAAAATTCTAGGGAAATCTTGTGTATAATCCCTAGTCTTAAATATGCATACACCATTTAGTTCTCAAGGAACATCAATTTTTTCCGGAGTGATCAAACTTGCCAGAGGTGTGTAGAGTGCTTGGGTAGAAATTCTTTTAATGTCATAATGTCAGGCATCTGTCCATGTTAAAATGGCTTAGATAGTATTCAGTTCTATGTAAAATTCAAAGTAATGAAAGATAAAACTTTTTATGAGTCATAGAACTTGCAAATGGTGTTGAATTTTATGTTTGCTCAAAATGGGCCACGGTTTGTCTCAGTTTTAAGGTACCAGAAATAGATGGAAGATTAAGGTAGTAGAAATTCAGACATGAAAGCAAAGATGTTACTGTTTGGTGTGAGCCTCATAGTATTTAGAGAAGTGAATGTTAGGCCTTACGATATATTTCTCATATATAATGCTCATGCTGAGGGGTGCATTTTCCAAGCTGCTTATGCGATCAAGGGATATGGGTGAGTCTAATTAAAAAATTGTGTTTGGAAATGAATGTACTGAATATGGAAATGTTGTTGTGCTTACAGGGACAAAAGCAATACTCCATCAGGGTTTACATTGAAACTAAGGAAACACATAAGAACAAGAAGGCTTGAGGATGTGCGCCAACTTGGATATGATAGGGTATATTTTCCACAGATTCCATTAATGATGAGATCCTTACTCTTAGAAGGATTTCATAGAATTGAAATTCTTCTGTTGTGTTCAGATAATACTCTTTCAATTTGGACTGGGTGTTAATGCTCACTATATCATCCTGGAGTTGTATGCCCAAGGGAATATTATTCTTACAGACTCTGAGTTCACTGTCTTGACTCTCCTGCGGTCTCACAGGTTGGTGACTCTAATGTCTGTTTTCTTTATTAGCCTCATTAAAGTATGTATGCCCTCATTAGTTGGCTTAGTTATTCATCAGTAGCTACAAATGCTGTGCAGCTTTATGATTTTTGGCTCGTGTCATATGGATGCCAATAGCACTGATACTAATCAATGATTATTCCACCAAATAATAGGGATGATAATAAGGGGTTTGCAATCATGTCAAGGCATCGTTATCCAGTTGAACAATCTCGATTATTTGAGCGTACAACTAGAGAAAAGATGTCGAAAGTGCTTGAAAATTTGGTGCAGGGTAATAGAGATGCGCATCTAAATACTTGTGAACTTGGAAATGATAGTTCAAATGCCCCCAAAGAAAAGCAAGGAGAGCAGAAGAATGTAAACAGTAGTGAGTTGAAGAAAAGTGATAACAACCGTGCCAAGCAGGCAACTCTAAAGGTTGTTCTTGGGGAAGCATTGGGATATGGGCCAGCATTGTCAGAACATATTATATTAGATGCGGGTTTGATACCGGGTACGAAAGTCGGCAAGGATTTTAAATTGGATGATAATACCATCCAGGTGTTGGCTGAAGCTGTAACAAGGTTCGAGGACTGGCTAGCGGATGTTATTTCTGGTGAGAAAGTTCCAGAGGGCTACATCCTTATGCAGCACAAGATTTCAGGAAAAAAGAATGATGCTGTATCTGCAAATGGAACTTTGGAACAGGTATTATCAATGTCATCCTTTATATGTTTTGTCTTTAGCTCTTAAGAAAGAAGTGTGAATAGTTTTCCTTCTGGAGGATGTTCTTTTGTTGTTGATTATCTTCTTTTGCAGATCTATGATGAATTCTGCCCTCTGTTGCTAAACCAATTCAAATCAAGAGATCGCATAGAGTTCGAGACGTTTGATGCAGCATTGGACGAATTCTATAGTAAAATTGAAAGCCAACGCGCTGAACAACAGCAAAAGGCTAAAGAAAATTCTGCTATGCAGAAACTTGAGAAAATCAAAATTGATCAGGTTCATCATATATGAGTTTTCTTTGGAACACAATATCTTCTGAGTCTTGTGCTTGCCTTGTCCTTGGCATTTGTAACATCAAATGCCTTAATGGTACCTTCACTGGTTTGTTTTTAGTGTCTGTTATACTTATTAGTTCTGTGGCCTAAAATTAAGTCGCGGTTTGTAGGAGTTGACAGAATCTGAGAAACGATCTTGAAGTTAAACTTGGCTAGTTTTTGTTTTATCTTTGTCAATATAGAATGCAGTCCCAGAAGTTAAAAGGTTTACCTAATACTGCCACAGGAAAGCCGTGTGCATGCGCTAAAGAGAGAAGTTGAGCAAAGTGTCAAAATGGCAGCACTAATAGAATATAACTTAGAAGATGTAGATGCTGCCATCCTAGCAGTCCGTGTAGCTCTTGCAAATGGCATGAGCTGGGTTGATCTGGCTCGTATGGTGAAAGAGGAGAAGAAATCTGGAAACCCTGTAGCTGGCCTCATTGACAAGCTTCATCTTGAAAGAAATTGCATGTCACTGCTTCTGAGCAACAATCTTGATGAGATGGATGATGATGAGAAAACACAACCTGTGGACAGGGTATTTCTTGAAAAATTTTGAGTTTTTTAAATAGTGGTTTTCTGACTTATTTCATGTTTCAAAAGAATGAAGCATTGGAATGTATAACAAAAGCCATTCTATTAACTGCAGAAATGCTCAACATTACACACACACACACATATATATATATATTTTATATATTATACAAGCTTAAGTGCATTGATTTGAATGCATGATGTTGCTCACCACTATTACTCATTTATGTACAACACTTGCTCAAATACCATTGCTATCTGATATAAATTTGTCTCAACTTGAATGATTTGTCCTCGCCATCTATATTTTTCCTTCATAGAAAAGGGAAAAGATATATAAACAGAAAGAGCCTTAATGCTCCGGATCCTCTATTTGCAATGCCTTTTTTAGGTTGAAGTTGATCTTGCGCTTTCAGCACATGCTAATGCTCGTCGGTATTATGAAATGAAGAAGAGACAAGAGAGCAAACAGGAGAAAACTATTACGGCACATGAGAAAGCATTTAAAGCCGCTGAGAGAAAAACCCGCCAGCAACTTTCACAGGTAGGAGAATATTTTATTGGCTGACACGTATTGGGTCTAACTATTTTGGTGCTCATAGAGACATGTAAAACTTGTATTTACTCAGGTGGACCCATTCATTTATCAAAACCCACATTTAAATGCGTGAAGTTTTGGCATTGATATGATGCAAAATTTTCTCCAGTGGGAATGATTTCTGATTGAGAGATTGAAAGAAATCATCTCCCTCATTGATGCATCTGTTGATTTCTTTTGATTGAAGTGGAGTTAACATATCCTCGCTCCATTGTCCGCACTCTGGGCTTTGGCTGGAAGGATACAGGATCGCTTTAAATGGTGCCTTTGACTTTCCTTTACCGAAGTACACATCATATGGTGCTTCTATTGAGTCTATTTTGAGATGTTGTGTTTCTAGTTGGTTTCTTGAAAAGTTGTTGTTGCTGGGCGCTTGGTTTGTTAGCCAATATTTAGTTTTGATCTCTCAAGTATGTACAATGTGAATATCGATAAGGCCTCGGTGTTATTCCTTTTCCTGGAACAAGTATGGTATTTATTATGGTCAAGTTGATATAGTATTTATCATAAAAGGACAATGAGTTATAAGATAAAAACTGATGAACAAATGGAATAAAGGAACTAGAACTTATAATTGAAGAACACTAAGTATATCTCATATATGAGGTATGCTAAAAGTCAAAATAAGGAGGATGAAATGGGTTACTATGTGGTGGTTAATTATTTTTTGTTGTATTTACTCTACTGCAATATTAGCATATATTGTTATCTTTCTAAGGTGCATGGTACTTCCCAAATACTCACTTTGCAGGAAAAAACAGTTGCCACAATTTCACACATGCGTAAGGTTCACTGGTTTGAAAAATTCAATTGGTTCATCAGCAGTGAGAATTATCTGGTTATCAGTGGCCGAGATGCTCAACAAAATGAGATGATAGTCAAACGTTATATGTCCAAAGGAGATCTGTAAGTTAATTTTTTTCATATACTTCATATCAAACTTTTATGGGTTTGCCTTAGGTCAAGGTGTTTTAGATACATGTCTACATCCTTACGTTTTAAGATTTCCAGCTGAATAATGAGTTTAAATACTTATTTGGTTATACTGTGTAGTTGGTAGAAGGAGTCTCTGCAATATATGGTTATATGCTCTCTTAACGAGGTGGCTTTCTCTCATTTTTTAGCCAAAGTTCTTTATAATTTACAAAGGTGTTTATCATGTTCTTTTTATGGCCTTGATTAAAGCTTGAGTGCAGTTATGTAGTTATAGTAGTGCTTCAGTTTTGATTTTACCCAGAGAATGACACAAATCCATTCTTTTAACATCTTGCAGCCTATCTCTCTGGTCTGCAATCCTTTTAACAGTTCCATTGCTAATTGCACTACTTGAAGAACTTCACCCATTCTATTACTAACTGAAAAGCTCTTGGTTTTCTGTTTCATAATTAATTCTTTTCTGTGTTTTCCTTCACTTGATTTAGCTGTGCTGCTCAACACTTAAAAAAGAAATAATGCTGTTGCTAATGTCTATAAGTTACTGGAAAATAGGTATGTCCATGCCGATCTGCATGGTGCATCTAGTACTGTGATCAAGAATCACAAGCCCGAAATCCCCGTGCCCCCTCTCACTTTGAACCAGGCTGGATGTTTTACGGTACGTTGCAAATATTTATTTCGTTTTTTCTCTATCTTTGATATCTTCCTGTAGCATGAGAATAAGTAACTGTATCATCTCCGTTGTGATGTAGGTTTGCCACAGCCAAGCTTGGGACTCAAAGATTGTAACTAGCGCTTGGTGGGTGTACCCTCACCAGGTAAGTAAAACAGCTCCAACCGGGGAATATCTTACAGTTGGAAGCTTCATGATTCGTGGCAAGAAGAATTTTCTTCCACCTCACCCGCTCATCATGGGTTTTGGAATTTTATTTCGCTTGGATGAGAGTTCTTTGGGATCTCATCTGAACGAAAGGAGGGTAAGAGGAGAAGAGGAAGGAATAAATGAGACTGAGCAAACTGAACCTTTCAAAGAAATATCTGACTCTGGTTCTGATACTGAGAAGGAAGTATCAGGTGAAAAGGCCACATCAAACTCATCAAACCTCATAGATTTGTCATCAGAACAACAGATGGGAGAGATTATCTCATTAGCAGCCTCCTCAAATGACTTGGATGTACCTGATGTAACTATCAAAAATGACTCAAATGATGAGATGGCGACTTCAGTAAATTACACTGCTGATGATAAAAAATCTGATTCTTCCAGCAAAACTTCTACTGCTGTTACACCAAATTTGGAAGATCTAATTGATAGAGCTCTTGAGCTTGGATCTACTACTGCATCTGGTACGAATTATGGGCTCCAAGCATCTCAAGAGGAAATAGTGGAGGAACATGACCCTCAATTGACAAAGGCAGTGCAGAGAGAGAAACCCTATATCTCAAAAGCTGAAAGAAGAAAGCTCAAGAAGGGCCAGAAAGATGGTTCTGTAACCTGCTGA
>NC_026147.1:166844-213613 GCF_000512975.1 Sesamum indicum | reverse complement strand
CAGGAGAAAGTCATGACTCTGTAAGCCAGCCAGACAATCATGTTAAAAGTTTAAAGCCAGGTAGCGGAAAAATTAGCCGTGGACAGAAAGGAAAACTAAAGAAGATAAAGGAAAAGTATGCGGACCAAGATGAGGAGGAGCGAAGCATTAGAATGGCTCTTTTGGCTGTAAGTGTTGCTGCACAAAAATCTTGCCTTAGCTGATCATTAACTGTCAATTCTTTAGATATGTATGTTCTCCATCACTGTCTTTATAACCTTTGTATTCTATATATATGTCAATCATAGTTAAACACTGCTGCTCTTCGTGTGAAATTTACTCTATTTCTGGAATCAGTTTGCCAAATTATTTTCATGCTTCCAAAATGAAAACGTGTTTGGTTTGGCATATTTTCACAAAATGTTCTTGAAACGTTTTAAAAAAACAACCCTATTTCCCAACCATCCACCTTAATTTTCTCTATTTTTTGTAGACCCTCAAACCCATTTTTAGAAAATACTCTTTGAAATGAGTAAATCAAATACGTTTCCTCAAAAATATCAAATGAACTTATCAACTCAAATTGTCAAAGTTACAACTCACTCATCCAAATATATTTTCGTGTCATATTCCCCAGCATAATCTTCTAAAACATTTTAAGTAAATATTTCCAAAAGATGTTAATGGAAATAACTCCAAACAGAGCTTATGTTTCTGTTCTGTCAAAGGGCACAGAGGAAGGTATGGTCACTTACTTGCAAAAGAAAGGGTAACTATTGACATTTCAAATGTTAACTACAGTTCTTGGAGCCATTGTAAATTAGACTAGTACTTTATCATGCCTCATAAATTAGTGGTTTATGACATACAAAGTAATCTGCAGGCTGCTGGGAAGTCCAAGAAGAACATTGAGAAGTCTGCTAATGAACAGCCCACTGCAGAAAAAGGAGCAAAACTGGCTGCAGGTTCTTTTAACTATTATGCTGATGACAAGAGAAGTTGTTTTATTTACTTTCCATGACTCAGTTACCTGGTGAAACTGAAATCATACTCATTATTTTGATTTGGTCTTGTACTTCTCCCTCCCCATTTGTTTGTGGAATAAGCTGTATGGAGAGGAAAATAACAAAGCTACAAAACAATTTGTTTTGAACTGCCAAATAACACGAGGAATCGTCATTTTATACCAGCCCTGTCTGTGATCATCAATATGAGATTTGAAAATTTGACATGTAAAGTGTAGATTTCTCCATGTTATCTGTGCCAAAGCTTAGTCAGCAACTAATAATGTGAGGAATGACATTATGGATCTTTGTCATATACTTTTGTAGTAGTTTTCTGGATTTCAATTCCATAAATGTGCAGAAGATGGAACCACATATACGTATTTAAATCCATGGTAGATGTGATTGGTTTTGCAGTTACTTAGAACTTTTGAGCAACTTTGGAATATTTCTTTTTGTTGGTTTCTTAAACTATTAATAGTGGTTTCATTCTAACCATTATATACATGTGGTGAAGTTCTTTTTGTTACAGTTCTGGTGATTAAACATTTATGCTTTACTCAATCTCTTTGACTTGCTGGTGTTCTCTTGATGATGGCATTGAGATGCAAAGATTTTCCTGGCTTTGCTTGCAGTACCCCCAGATGCCTCAAAGATATGTTACAAATGTAAGAAGGCAGGTCATATGTCACGAGATTGTCCGGAACATCCAGATGAAACTTTGCGGAGTAAAGCTGGTGGTGAGGTAGATAGAACAGCCAGTGAGATGGACAGGGTGACCATGGAGGAAGATGATATTCATGAGATTGGTGAAGAAGAGAAAGAGAAACTAAATGATGTAGACTACCTAACTGGAAATCCATTGCCTAATGACGTCTTATTGTACGCAGTCCCTGTCTGTGGTCCTTATAATGCTCTACAATCATATAAATACCGTGTCAAGATAATTCCCGGCACTTTAAAGAAAGGAAAAGGTATTGACATCAAGAAGCCTTTTGTCTCTGGTTACTATATGTTCCTTGACATTTAATTGTACTTTTTTCCCAGCCTTACCCTGTTTTGCAAATTTTCACTGGTCAGTTTTATACCTTCAGAAAAAGAAACAAATGCGTATTTGTTTTGTCAATGCTACAAATTGTAGCCATTTTTTCGGTTTATGACCTTTGTAGAAAATTGTATTGACTTAATCTTCAATTTTGATGCAGCGGCCAAGACGGCCATGAATTTGTTTAGTCACATGCCGGAGGCAACAACCAGAGAGAAGGAATTAATGAAGGCTTGCACGGATCCTGAGCTTGTTGCCGCAATAATTGGTAATGTGAAGGTCTCAGCAGCAGGCCTTACACAGCTGAAGCAAAAGCAGAAGAAAAACAAGAAAGCAAGCAAGGCAGAAAGCTAATGCTTGTTAGACACTAAAAAACTAATGACTAGCAGTTCCACATGCTCAACAGTTTAAGTGGTCAGTGTATCATGAACGCAAAGTTTTGGAACTAATTTTGTAAATTAAGGGAACTTTAGGAATGAAATCAGGAGTTTGTATCAAAAGAAATTGTGAGTACTTGATGAAAGGAACATCACCGTTGGATGATTAAATTTTCCTTTGGAGACAATAAGAGCACGAAACGATGAATAAAATGAAGAATGTAGAATAGAGATATCCATCCATAGTTACAATACTGAGGTTAGGTCCCACATACTGCTGAAAAGCTTCACAACCTCTATAAAATCGAAGCTTCACTAGATGGCAAGAAATGGGAATGTGCAACTTGATTAATCTTCAGCTGGGGGGAGTTCACTTAAATCTAAACCTTCTGCAGGCAGGTCTGAAGTTAGAGGTCCTAAGATGCCTTCAGAACTCAGGGTCAATCCGCTCTGCTTGAACAATCAAGAAACAAAGAGAGAATATCAAAACCAAATCTAAACCTAATATACAGCAATATCACGGGCGCTGACAAACCAAAACATATCGCTGTTCACTTTTAATGTCTTGAAATTGATCATAAAATGGTGTTTCGACCAAGGCAAGACAGCATTTCCAGGGCTCATATTGGGAGGTGAAAGTGAAACGAGCAACACATGCAAGCCCAAACCAGTCACGAATAGACACAGGGATCCTTAAATATCATCTGCAGACCACTTTGTAACTTTTCTGGCTTTTATTTCTCTTAAATTAACTTTTTAAGGGTAACCCAAATTACCTCAGACTGGAATCTCAACATATCAGCACGAGCCATGGCTTCTGCTTGGGCAATTCTTTGCCTGAAAGTCTGAGCCATCTCTTCTGCCTGCCAGAACAAGTCATAAGCTTCATAAGCATGCGTCAGTTACAGTAGGATGCAGGGAAGACTTGCAACTCCATAAAGAAGCATAATAAAAAATAAAGACTTGCGACCATTTTGCTTTGTATTCAACTGTAAAATGCAGGAAGCATTATGAACCACATTAATTGTCTACATTATCTATTCTAAATGTGATGCAAACCCAAGTCTTGATTGAACATAAGCAAAAACCAGAAAACTAAAGCAATGATGAAGAATATACTGTTTATACCATGAGAGTACTTCACAAAATTTTACCTTCTCAAAGACCAGCTTCGGGTTACGAATCATGTCACCAGGAGTAGGCTCTAACTTCTTTGTAGAGAGGCTCACTCGACCCCTCTCACGATCATGGCTGAGTATCATAACCTACAGCAAGATTTAGCAGATGCCTAAAAGTTCTTCGGAAAGTTGAATTTAAGAAAACGGGGAAGCAAACGGTACCTTCAAAGTGTCACCAGGCTGAAGAACAGTAGCAATATCTGAAACACGATCATGGCTAATCTGGCTGACATGCAGAAGGCCATTGATTCCACCTATATCGATAAAGGCGCCATATGGTTTCAGGCTCTGAACAGTGCCAATAACTACAGATCCAATTCCAAGCTGTGCCTGACTATCAGCCATGGCCTTGCGGTTACTGAGGACTAGCCTGGACTGTTCCTCGTCAACCTCCACAAATTTAAGTGGAAGTTCTTTTTCCAGAAGTTCCTCTGCAGTTGATTTCTGAAAAATATTCACAGGTGATCTTAATAACTTTTTAGTCAACAATAGAAGGTGCTTACAATAATTGCACCAGAATGAATTTCAGCAAAACTTTAACAGAGTGCTGACATGAAAAGAGAAAGAACTCAAGCTTTTTTGAGTAACTTCATTGCATTATTACGATTCTCTAGACACTGAATTTCAGAATTTTGTTGCAGAACAATACCCATAACAAACAGCAAGTAAACAAAAGCAAAATGCCATGGCCATAGGTTGGGGGATAAGGGATAGAATTAGCATGTCACAATGAAGCACTAACCGTTGAGATTTGTGAAAATGGAACAAAACCACGAAGGCCTTCCACCAATGCCACTATTCCACCTTTGTTTGCTCCCACTACCTGCATATTGAAAGAAATGAAACTTGAATTAAGTTAAGTCTTGGTCGAAAATTTTACATTGAAAATAATATAACATTAGATTAGATTGTCAATGCCAATCATTATACACTAAAGGCTACTACCTGCAAATGTGACATTATGAAAGAGACTGCAAATGAATTGTCATAATTTTCGACACGTAAATTATCACAGACACAGACAGAAGTTATGCTTGGAAGAAACCTACCTTACCCTTGACAACAACATCTTCAGCTTGAAGTTGTCTGCACCTTTCCCATGCAAGATCATATTGAATTGAACGTAGACTCAAGATTAAACTATCATCAGCCTCATTTTCCCCAATAATTACAAATTCCTCACGCATACCAGGAACAATGCCAGCTTCTTGCACATGCCGGATATTATGGATGCATGCCTCTTTAACAGACAAGTATGCCGATGATTTTGCAGTTATGTCAACTAATGCTCCATTTGCATCTGTGTTGAAAACCATTCCTTTAACCTGAAAAAAGGAAACAAGGAAATTAATTATCTCTTAATTTTTTTATGTGAACCTTTTTATTTTTCATTCTTTGTCTAATTATTATACATGAGGAAGATAAATCATACAACAGAAGTAAAAGGTAGACATTCTAATGTCAAAGTTTACATAAAAGAATATGTGGTTACAACAATGAGACATTATGAGAAAGACTGCAAATGTTTGCTCCCACTACCTGCACATATATTACCCTCATTCTAGCTCACAACCCTTTAACAGAAACTGAGAAACACGCTCAAACTTCGACCCCACACACACACACACACAATACACAACACACAGACATTCACAAGAATGCAAAACATCTCACCTTGGTGCCAATTTCAGAGTCAAAATCATACTTTTCAATGGCCGAATGAAAATCGTCAATAGTGAAAGCCACACCTTCCATGGGGGCTGTACGGCACCTTTCATATGCGTCTTCAAACATCTCTTTCAGTTTCATTCTTTCTCTTGTCTGTGCATCTGCTAGAACAGGTGATGCTGCTGAAATTATGCTTCTCCTCCTGGGCAGCAGTGTGTAGCAATGATTCTTGGAACTGGAGAACTTGTTCATTGTGGTTGAGATTGGTGGGCACTTCAGTCCACCAAATTGTTGTGCTAAAGATGCCATCTTTTTTTCGTTTCCACACAGCGGGAGAGAACTGTGCCCGTGTTATCAAGATTTCCGCTCGCACACAGAGTGATGAAATTTGCGTGGGATAAGGTAAGGAGAAAGGGAAGACGAGGGTCCCACCAAGTGTTGGGTCTGAAATTTGGGCTTTGCTTTGTTCACCTGTGTCTATATATGAACATTGGCCACAAACATGAAATGTACTACTGTGGATAGAAAGCTTGGGCTTATTGACAACTTGGCCCAAGTGAATTCCAGTTAACATCAATCTTTGGCCCTTTTTGCATGTTTTTGTGGCTTTGGATTCTTTGAGCATTGTAGTGATCCTGGTTGCCTGTTGAAATTGGATTTTTTAATATTATCCTGTCTCTAAGCACTTAGCTTTGTTTGTTTACCAAAGTAATAGAGAACTTCTAAGAGGAACAACATTCTAGAAGAAGATAGCAAAATGTTCTTGGCTGTTCTTTCAATACTATGTCTGTATATGAACACATGAAGATTAAGTCAGTCTTATCCTACAGGGATTAAGTAATAACGTGATGATTCTGTTTGCAGATTTTTAAATGAAAAACATGGTGTTATTGTTATTGTTGTGTGTGTGTGTGTTTTCCTTTTATTAGTGATCCTCCTAAATGTAACTAAGACATGCAAGATTTCTTTTGTGTGTTCCTTCTTCTTGCCCCAATCAACCATAGACAATTAAGTAGAGAAAACAAAAACAGCCAACTACCTTCCAAAGTTCCTGTGGTGATTTTCATTAAACCAATTAACTCTTGTGCATATTACAAGGTATTCCAGCTAGTTTTTGGCAGATTCCTTCCCTCTGATAAAGCCATGCACACATGTTAGCCAGAAGTTGCTGCCATCTCCAGGCCTTAAGTTCTACACGAACGGTGCATAAACTTGAAAATGATATTTGCCCTTTGGTGTCATGAATTCAATTTTTTCTGTGTGTCAATATCTCAATTTCACTAATGGTTATCTGAAATTTCTTCTCCTTTGTACACGCGGCATGCTATATGTGATTCCATTGTAAGCCTACCTTTTGTCTTCATCTTGCAGAGAATTGTGATCTTGTAAGCTACAAGATTTTTCATTCAAGGATTATTCGTACATGCAAGTTTTGACTACCTAACAGATTTAATTAAACTTGACTTGATATTGTACTCTATGTGATATACATATACTGTATCTTGTTTCAGCTGCTCAAGCAAGAATAGCAAACCGTAGATGCACGATTCCAACGTTTAAACTGTATGGCACGTTGTATTTGTGGAGTCCTAACAGGAACTTTTTCAACGAATCTTGTTAGGCAATTTTCAGCCAATTATGAAATGATATCTTTGGAGGAGAAAAAGAAATCAAGTGTTCATTCAAGTCTGTGGTACGGTGGATGATCTAAAAGACAAAATGAGAAAAAAATCCCAAGTCATTTCTTTTTTTCAGGTTGAGAAGACTTGACCTTAATTTTGTGCTTCAACACATACGCTTAATTCCAGAAAACTCTTTAAACAAAGTGAAATATTGCATCAAGTGTGTCATATGTTGCATCTTCTTAACTCTCTGGAAATGATAAATTATATTGTATAATTGTAACATTACAAGATTTTTTACCGCTCCATCTATTCCTATCGATAAATGACAACTGATATTTCTAACAAAATACTACTCTATAGGAAAACAATTGAGAGTTGAATTAATAATATGTTATTATCTGTCTAATCACTTATCCTAGGTAGGATGAGATGTGGAGACAAATTAACTAGTGTCCAAATTAAGTCGAAAACATATTCTTGAAGAATAAGCTGACAGAAATAACGGTATCAACAATTCAAAGGATACGTGTCAGAAGAATCATGATCTTTTTCAAAGTATTATTGATCAATCATGCACTTGCTCACATCAGGTTTGCACGGCACTGTTACATGCTACAACTATATAAGGAGGAGACTCCACATGTTTGACATCTGCATTGATTCATTCAAAGTTGTACTGTAGGAAATCATTTACGCATCTATATAAGTTGTTCTACTAACGAAAACGAAAACTAGAGAGATTGTTAACAGGTCGATTGAAATGGAAATGGAGTCTAAGGCCAACAGGGCTTATGTCACATTCTTGGCAGGAAACGGTGACTATGTGAAAGGGGTGGTTGGTTTAGCTAAGGGTTTGAGGAAGGTGAAATCCATGTACCCTCTTGTTGTAGCAGTTTTGCCAGATGTTCCAGTAGATCATTGCAAGATTTTAGAGTCTCAAGGGTGTATAGTTCGTGAAATCGAGCCTGTTTATCCTCCACCAAACCATGCTCAATTTGCCATGGCATATTATGTCATAAACTATTCAAAACTCCGGATTTGGGAGGTCCGTATCTATGACTTTTGTGTGTGTTTGTATCTGCAATTACTTACAAATCATCATATGTATATATAATTGGATTAATGTTTTTGCAGTTTGTGGAGTATAGCAAGATGATATACTTGGATGGAGATATCCAAGTTTTCAGCAATATTGATCACCTTTTTGAGTATCCAGATGGTTATTTTTATGCTGTTATGGACTGCTTCTGTGAGAAAACATGGAGTGGAACACCTCAATACCAGATAGGTTACTGTCAGCAGTGCCCTGAAAAAGTTGAGTGGCCATGGGAGATGGGTCCTCCACCACCATTGTACTTCAATGCCGGAATGTTTGTTTTCGAACCGAGCTTTTTGACTTATCACAGTCTTTTGGAAACTCTCCAAATCACTCCTCCTACTTCATTTGCAGAGCAGGTAATTAGACAATTGTTTCAACACTGTGTTTTTCTCAAGAAATTTATGTTCTTGTTCTAGAATCAAGTTCTTTTATGAAATTCTGAATGGTTATGGAATGAATTGATGATGTGTGCAGGACTTTCTGAACATGTTCTTTAGGGAGATATACCGGCCAATCCCATTGGTTTACAACCTTGTTTTAGCTATGCTTTGGCGACATCCTGAAAATGTTGATCTTGACAATGTCAAGGTTGTTCACTATTGTGCAGCAGTAAGTTCATACTTCATTCATCGATTATATGATGATATATATGACACAGAATACGATGAGTCAAACTAAGAACGTTGTTGCAAATTTATATTGCAGGGAGCAAAACCATGGAGATTCACAGGGAAGGAAGAAAACATGCAAAGAGAAGACATAAAGATGCTAGTGAAAAAATGGTGGGATATATACCGTGATGATTCGTTGGATTGGTGCAATGAAGACTCATCCTGAGGAAGGAAAAACATCAGCAGCAATGGTGCAAGAGGCAAATGTTGTTCAATATGTTAGTGCGCCATCAGCAGCCTAATTATGTTCACTCAGTAGTATCAGAACAGCTAGCTAAGCTACTATTTCAACTGTTGTTTGTTAGTTAATGTCAAATAACAATCAAAAGTTGCTACTGCATCTGTATGCTTTCATCTGTACTACCTAGGTTGAGATTGATGTTAATTCTTGACAATTTGTGGTAATAACTTTCCTGTTGAATTCAGTTTGAGTTAATTGCTAACTGTATCCTAATTTTTTACTACAAAGTTTGCTTGTGCATAAGAAGAAAGGGAAATTAATGTTTATATTTCAAGAAAGCTATAAAAAATGTTACATAATTACCAAGTATTTTGAGGGCAAAACAGAACAATAATAATTCTACTTAAAAAATGGTAAAGCATCTCGTAGTATCTCTTTAACATATATTTAAATATATGTGTGTATATATATTGTACATATGACGTGTAAAATAATTTTCAAGAGAAGATCTGATGCACTTAGAAGGAAATACAAATATTTCACACTTCTTGTTTTGTTAGTTGACAAGGTAGTAAATGGTGAAATGTTTGAGATGAATTGGAGTCACACGTTTGATGTTGCCCGCGAGCCTCATGTACCATAAAATAATGAATTAACTTATGGTATATATGAGAGTTGAGTACGAGTGGTGGTGCTCAACACACAAGCATAGATCATTTGATTTGAAGAGGGAGAAAGAGGAGAGAGAGAGTAATAAGAGAAGCAAGTAATGGAGGAAGGAAAAGGAGAAGTAAAGCACATGTTGCTCGCAAAGTTCAAAGAAGAGGTATCAGAGCAACAGATTGAAGACTGCATAAAGCAATATGCAAATCTTGTTAACCTTATACCTTCCATGAAGTCTTTCAGATGGTACTGACCATTAATCCTTTCGTCAAATGCATGAAAACATCCATATGGGTGTATAATTAAGATTGTAATGATATTAGTAGTGTGTAATGACATACACAAAATTTGATAATGATGTGGTGTGGGGAATGGCTGCAGGGGTAGGGATGTGAGCCAAGAAAACTTGCATCAAGGTATTACTCATGTTTTCGAGTCGACATTCGAAAGCACACAAGGAGTGGCAGAGTATCTCTCCCATCCAGATCATGAAGCATACGGAAACATACTACGCCCTCTGCTGGAGAAAGCCATCACTGTTGATTACCACCCTACTCCCGTCCAACTCTGAATCAATCACGCCGCCACGCCTATTAATCATGAAGCAGAGAATTTCATGTTTGATGATATCATACTTTGCAGTAATTTTTTCTGGAGTTTGCTTTTGTTTATTTACTTTCTGGGATTGTTTCCAAGAGTCTCACATGCAATGATTTATGTACTCGTTTCTGAATTGTATTAATACCATTGACTAACTACCTAAATGGAAAAGAAAGCAAGAATTCATGCAGCCACGTCCGAAAACTTAAGTTGAATTGCTTATCTGTGTAAATTACTTTGATTTCAGTAATTAACAAAAGAAGGCCATCAAGGAGTTGATTTCTTGATTCATGGTTGTGTATTGGACGTGGAGCCATTAACAAGTTTATATTAGTTACAAATCGATGTACGTTAAGTGGCATTGCTTGATTTATTTTTATTTAATTCTTTTGTTTAGGGGGTTGGTGGGGGTGGGCCTGCTGTAGTATATTGGGCTGATAGGAAATGAGAGACATACAAACACTACCTGACTACCACCACAAGAAACTAGTGAAAGGGAAAAGAAGAGAAGAAATGGAGGAGGGTAAGGGAGAAGTGAAGCACATATTGCTTGCAAAGTTCAAGGAAGGCATTTCTGAACAACAAATTCAAAATTACATCAAACAGTATGCCAACCTTGTCAATCTTGTTCCTTCTATGAAGGCTTTCAGATGGTACTCTCTCTCTCCCCTCCCCTCCCCTCCCCTCTCCTCCCCTCCCCTCCACACCCACACTCACACTGAGGAAATTTAGTTCGATCGTGTGTAAAGATTCAATTTTTATTGCTCAATGGAGATATTTTCCCCTTACTCGAATTGGCTATTGAATTGCATAGCTAGCTTTGTACTGCCTCAATTAAGAGAAAAAGAAAAAGACCCTGAATTAGGGCTATGCCTCCCTGCGCGTTTGAGATCTTAAAGGTTTTTTTTTTCTCTTTTTCTCAAAGATTATGTTTGATAGTACTTTTGGGCTGCACAGTTATGGCGTTTTGTTATACAACATTTGAATGTGTTTCCTTACTTTTCTTTATGTTGCTCTTAATTACACTCTGTTTGTCAACTTTTAAGATAGTTTAACTCTTTGAAGTCCAATGCTTCTTACAACCATGCTTTATGCTTATGCTGGTTTTCCTCATGGAGTCAAATTATGGAGTTGGAGTAGACTTTGAGAGCTGTACCAGTTCCACGAGACATTTCAATAGTTTGATTAGATGAGAAAATTGGTGCCCTTGCAGCGTCGGTGCTCTATAGGCTTTTATTTCTCGCAGGATATACCTCTTCTTCAAGGAATTACCTAAACATACTACTGTCCATAGCATACACTTTGCTGTTAGTTCTGATTCTTTCCTATATCATCTTCTTCATGTTTCTTCATCAATCACCAACAATACGTCCCTTAGTGGTTGTCTCTGAAGGTCTACAGCCTATAATTTTGTATTCAGTTGTCCTTATCTTACCTTGAACTCAAATTGAAGTACAGAGAAAAACAAGCAAGGTGAAAATTTTGGTTTCTCCCCATTTGATAGTTTGTAAACATGGAAGCTTTAGCAGACGCTCTTGTATGCATAGAATGGTTCTAAGACAAGTTCTTGTAAGAACAACAAGAATGACTCCGTAAATTTTCAACTAGTTTAAAGCTGTTTGTGTCATTCATGAAGCCTACTTGCCATTGTGAGTTTCTCAAGTTATGTACATGCCTTTGAGAATTTGCTTTCTTGCTCTAATTTGTTGGTTGGTAGCCCAATGTTCCCAACGATACTTGATCAATCCAGTATCTAGCCATGCGCAAGTGATGAAAGATAGATTTTTGGCAAAATCGAGTCTCATGTGGCTTATGATGTGACAGGGGTAAAGATGTGAGCCAAGAAAACTTGCACCAGGGTTTTACTCATGTCTTTGAATCGACTTTTGAGAGCACAGAAGGCATTACTGAGTATATTGCTCACCCAGACCATGTTGAGTTTGCAAATATGTTACTGCCTCAATTTGAGAAAGTCATTGTAGTTGATTACAAGCCTACAAAGGTCCAACTCTGAAGCTATAATATTGGACGTTTCTGTTTTCCAGTCTGAATCAGGAAGTCTGTTTCCTTTTCCATTAAATAAGAGATGTGATGTCTGAGGACAGTTTCTTTTGTAATGTTACCCAACCTCTCTCCTGACATATAAGCATATGTATGTTTGCGTCTGTAGTTGTGTTATCGAACAACTCGGTTGCAGGCTATATTACTATAGAATGATATGTGTTGACTTAGGCTATATTACTAGAGTGATATGCGCCTAAGTCAACACGGTACACGAGCATGATATATTCCTAATCCAACTCCTAGAAAGCTCTAGTATATATTCTTCTCAACAATTTAAAAGGAGAAGAAAAATATGTCTAAACAAATAAAGCACTTCTATACAAGATTGAATTTTAACTAATGTTTACTCTCAAAAATCTAAATGCAAATATTAAGGTGAAATCAATGTATTCCACAACGACTGTAAATATTATCCCACCGATATGAATCACATCAATGTCGTACAAGCTCATTTTTTTACACTGCTCGTTATGTTATTACTTCATTTCATGGGAGAAGCATCCAAGTGTACAGTTGTATGACAATAACAAATGCAAGTTGAGGAAGAAGAAAAAACATCACGTTTGATCACTCGATCAAGTAGAGTAAGTGTCAGGAATCAAGAAATCTTGAGCCAACCTCAATCCCGAACTCTCAGAATTAACCCAAATAAAATGACAAGATTATCCATGGCTTCTAAATGTGAATGGGCTTGTCATAAGTGGCCATAGCAGCCTCCTTTAGTGCCTCACTCATTGTTGGATGAGCATGGCATGTGCGAGCAATGTCCTCGCTTGATGCTCCATACTGCAAAGCCAAAACAGCCTCATGAATAAGCTCCCCAGCATTTGGAGCCATGATGTGGACGCCCAAAATCTTGTCCGTCTCCTTCTCAGCAAGTATCTTGACCAGTCCCTCAGCATCATCAATTGCCTTTGCCCTGCTGTTTGCCAGGAAAGGAAATTTGCCTACACGATAATCAACTCCAAGTGCTTTCACCTGTTCCTCAGTTTTCCCAACAGATGCCACCTCAGGGTGTGTGTAAACAACACCAGGAACCATATCATAGTCCACGTGGCCTTCCTTGCCAGCAATATATTCGACACATGCAACACCATCTTCTTCAGCTTTGTGAGCCAACATAGGCCCAGGAATAACATCACCAATGGCATAAACACCTGGTATGTTGGTGGCAAACCGCTCATTCACCAAGATCCGGCCAGCCTTATCAGTTTCAACCCCTATCTTCTCCAATTCAAGTCCAGCAGTAAATGGAGTTCTACCAGCAGAAACAAGAACGACATCAGCCTCAAGTGTGGTCTGATCACCACCAGCTGCTGGTGCAAGTGTTAATTTCACACCATTTCCCGTGGTGTCCACAGAGACCACCTTAGTTTTGAGCATGAATTTCATCTTCTGCTTCTCAAGTGAACGTTGAAATTGTTTACGGACTTCACCATCCATGGTCGGAACAATGTCGGCTGCAAATTCAACAACAGTTACCTCTGACCCCAGGCGCCCCCAGACAGAACCCATTTCAAGACCAATATAGCCAGCGCCTATAACAACAAGTTTCTTAGGAACCTCTTTTAAGGCTAAAGCTCCAGTAGATGATACAATTCTCTCTTCATCAATAGTTATGCCTGGCAGACTTTTGACATCAGAACCGGTAGCTATTATAATATGCTTCCCTTTCACAATGGTGTTACCACCTTCTAGAGTATCAACGGAAACTTCAGAGGGAGAAAGGAACTTGCCATACCCCTTGACATAGCTTACTTTGTTCTTCTTGAATAGACCTTCAATACCTTTAGTCAAATTACCAACAGCTTTATCTTTTTGGGCCATCATGGCCGGCAGATCGACCTCAACAGAAGCAAGCTTTACACCATGACTGGCAAATGAATGCTTGGCTTCATGATACATATGGGAGGAGTGAAGCAATGCCTGCAAAAGGTATTTGAAAATGCAGGCAATTAGTACAACTTAAAACACCATAGCATCATGCCAGTCATGCAAAGTGAAGTCTCATAATACTATCAGATAGATAGACAGTTCACTAAAAGAGGATATTTACTTCACCGTTTTTATTTTTCAAATACACTTGAATTTACAATTAGCCAGAAACACACAGAAGATAGTAGCTTGCCATGACATGTCTTCAAAATAAGGTCTTTTTAGGCATTAAACATTAGTGTTGCTTGCATTTATAATGGAAAATCAATTATAATAGTTCATGAATGTTCCAAGGAAGCAAGGCCATATGTAACAATTCCATTGAAATAAAAAATCTATCAAGCTTCAAACATCTTTCACTAAAGATGTCTTGATTGATAATCAAGATGATAACATAGTTCTTGCTGACCTTTTGAAGTGAGGGGCAAATCAGAAGCAAGTTTGTTTCATTGACTATACTAATTACAACCCCTGAGGACCTCTGACAATAACTAAAAGAAGATTAAAGATGGAAATCAGTTAAGAGGAGCAAAAAGAACGTAGAGTAAGTGTTTCTACAAAGGTCAAAGGTGTGAACCAAATGTCACAAGAACAATGGATAAGTGGCATTCCAGCCTTTCCCCAACCCCAAAATTAAAGAGAAATAACAATCAGTCACTCAGTCCGCTAATGGTGTCTCATAAAAGGAACAAAACAATGAACATCATTGTATTGGCTTCAATTTTGGACATGCATTCTTTTTTTGATGCACCAAGTACAAATTTTTTGGCACTTCCTAATAGACTAGGTCGAGCACCAAAATGATTTCTAAAGAAAAGGTCAGGAAATACAATCTTAACCACAACCACTCCTTTCCCCCAACTCAGTGATAATCATTTATCCATCACGGGAAAGGGTTGGCATATGCATACATTTAAGTATACTTAATAGCAAGTAAAAGTTTTTCACTCAACACAAAATACATGGGCCTGCCGGCTGCCTCGGCATCACCATTTTTATAAGTAATCACCAAATTAGCCTCAAATTATCAGTCAATAGAGACGTTCATATTACTTGCAAGATAAATTCATATTTTCACTCGAGATTGCTCACCAAAATTCATATTCCTGAATCATCAAATGAAGTGAGGGGGAAAACAGAAGGACTTAGAGATCATTTCTCAGCATCCATCGTGTAAGTAACAAACTTCTCACAGCTCATACCCTACTAAACTAACTAATTAGCACAATCTCTGATTATAGTATATGCCAAAGAACTTGTCAGCATAATTAAGAAAGGAAAAAGAGGAAAATAAACAGCACAGAAACTTGCAAAGATCTGAAAACATGCGATTGACATACACAAAGGTCCAGGATGATTAAATCTCAGAACAGAGACGCACCTTGGAAGGGATGCAGCCGACGTTGAGGCAGGTGCCGCCGAGGGTCCCACGCTTCTCGATGCAAGTGGTCTTGAGGCCAAGCTGGGCGGCCTTGATAGCGGCGACGTAACCTCCAGGACCGCCGCCAATAACGACGACGTCGTTGTCATCAGATCCCGAGGCGAATCCCCTGGTGAGAATCCAGGAGTAGTTGTAGAGATGCTTTGAAGATGAAGAAAACAGATTGGCGGTTCTTCGCCTGGCAATACTCGCCATCGCCATCTTTCCTTCCTGGAGAGTGGTAGTAGTAATGCGATTGAACGCACCGAGCTAGTGTTGAGCCTTTAGAACTTGGAAGCAGCAGTAAAGAAGAGGTTTTATTTCTGTTTTGAGAGAGTGAGATCTCATCGCAACCGTTGAGTTGTTGACTCCAGGGATATCGGACGGATGGCGTTTGTCATGGTCCGAATTGTATACCTCACTCGGTAACTTTGACGAGAATTTTAACGTTTTAAAAACAACTGCCCGAATTGAGGTAGCGTTTGTGTGTGTGTGGATTACATAATAATACTGATCGATACAGCAGAGCAGCAACTCGTAAATTGAGCGAAAACAGGCAACAATCACCCACAATATTTTATTCCTTTTTATTACGTACATTTATTATTATTATTATTAGTTGCTGGTTGCAGTTTCCTTTCTCATCTCAAATAGGGACAATAATTACCACCAATTCCTCATGTAGATAATAATCTATTATTATATATGCGTATTGGTCCAACCCATATACTACACACCCCAATACCAATACTCCCTACCTATTGTATGGTTCAGGTTAGAATCAGTGATGAGTGGATGAGCTGCACATTGGTAGCCCCCGGCCTCTACAATCAATCAAATCTTATCGACATCCAGCACTAGAAACTAACAATTTCTCTTCAGTTTCTGCCCAGAAAATTAACATGTAATACCAATAATACAGAAATAAATCCCATCATCATCATCAAAACTGTTTTAATCCAAATAATATTCTGGCATAACTCACCAGCTACCAAAATTTTATCTTCAATCTACTCCTAACACACCTCAGGGTTACTTTTCCCACTTGTATCTATCGCCACCTCAAAATTGACTCAAAGAATCATAGATGTAATCATCTGTACAAACAATCTTGCTATAGCTCTAGCAGTCTGCCCAAGGCAAGTAATTATACCAACGGATTTGCATTCAATTGCCTTCTAATAAGCTCCTCAACTTGCTCCGTGCCTCATCGGACATGCAGAGTCTCAATCTCGGCCTTCGAGAAGCAACTGAGTCCTGATTCTCAGGGGAAGAGAAACACACAATAATGGCTGTCACATTGTCGCATGTATCCCGCATTAATGCTTGATTGATGAGCTCTCTGGCACACTGCTGCGGGTCCTTGTGAAGCCTAAGCTCACTATGTACTAGGCTAACTGCCTCCTGGTTTGATATAACATCCCAAATCCCATCACATCCAATTATCAAGAATTCATCGTCCTCAGTCAACAAAGTCCATTGAAATTCTGGCTCAGCTGTAAGTGGTGATGCAGAACCAAATGGGAGTTTCATGTACCAGTCTCCAAGAGCTCGAGTAACAGCAAGTTCACCATTCAGGTATCCATATTCAATAGTACCACCCAAATTCTCAACCCTTTGTCGTTCCACCTGACAAGAGGGCCTGTGATCTTGCGATAGCTGAACAGCATTTCCTTTCCTACAAAGAACAGCCCGACAGTCGCCAGCATTTGCTATAAGCAGATGCCTTCCAAGAACCAGTGCAGTAAGTGCTGTTGTTCCGCAATACGAATCGATAATACTGTGTTCATCAGCCAATGCTTTATCAGCTAGTAAAAATGATTTGCGATGAGAAGTTTCCAAATCCTGCAAGAACTTCTCATCAATATCAGCTGTTTGAGGCAATTCAGCATCCTCAAAGAAAAATCTCATTGCATTGTTCTTCATGTAAACTGCTGCATCAGGGCCACCATGACCATCAAATACAGCATAAAAAGAACTTGACTCAGGCCAAGTATAGTTGGATCCCAAGTGAGAGCATAGGTCATCAATTCGAATGTGCTCATCCTCATTAGAACTGCGAGGCCCAATATCAGTGTGGCTACCTGATCGAATTTTTGGAGCATACTTTCTGGTTGTAGAATCAAATAGTGTGGTGGTCGGTACACTTGTGGAGCAGCTTAGAGCCTGATGAAAGGAAAGATCGTGTCAGATTGCAATCGTGCAACATATCAAGAAAACAAAAGTAAAGCCTTACGGTAAAGACCTAAAGATAAACTATTCAACAGGGATTTAACACCATATAAAAAAAAATGGGATTTAACAAGTCAAATGATTTTTTCATACTCCATAGAATACCAGAAAATTCCCATGTGATTGGCTAGGTAACCAAATATGGAGTAGAGGTTTCAACAAAAAGATGATACCCTACACGCCGACTAAATGTCTTCTTAATCCAAGCGAGCACAACACAATTATAGTCAATTCACTAAAAATATCAAACCTTTTGACTGAGACTAAACGAAATTAATGCAGCTTGAGCTTCTAAGATTACAATCTTCATGATTCTAACCTAAATCTAGAATTCCTTGACCCGGAAAGAGCGTGCAGGAACAACCCAAACCAAGAAATTTTTCAAAAGAAATCTCATGTTAATACTCTCATCACTTAGAAAGAAACTCAAACCAATAACTGCATTACGAAAACCCCTAATTTGAATCCATACACAATAATACTTCCTTGACCAGGATAGAGCGTCAGGAGCAACCAAAACGGAGAATTTATTTCAAAAGAAACCCCATGGTAATACTCTCATCACTTAGCAAAAAGAAGCTTACACCAATGACTGCATAACGAGAAACCCTAATTTGAACCCAATCACCATAACATAAGGAGCAAAAATATTTAAAAAAAAAAAAAGGCACGGACAGGAAAAGGCCGCAATATAACATCGGCGAGAAACCATTATATTATAAAAAAGAATAACGAAAAGGAATTTAATAGGGAAACATGGAAAAGAACCAGCAGTTTGACCAAACAGAGATAACAAATACAAACAAGAAACTAAGAAACGGAACAGGCACAATCATGAATCCGATTATGAAAAGGAAAAGAAACAAAAAAAAAAAAAAAAAAACAGCAGCAGAAGCAGATGAAATTAGAGATTAAGAAAAAAAAAAAAAAAAAAAAAAAAAAAAACAGCAGCAGAAGCAGATGAAATTAGAGATTAAGAAATTAAAAAAAGCAAGAAATCAAATTAGGTAAGATGAAGAGACATGGATACGAACCGAGTCACGACGAGAGAGGTCGATGGAGATCGGCGTATCAGTAGGGTCGCGAGCGACATCGAAAATATCGGGCTCAATTTTTGGCGCCGTGGGAGACGGAAGACAAAGGTACTGAACGGCGAGGGTTGGATGACAAAAAACTTGGGCGTCTGCCACCATAATTGATTGATTGATTATAGCAATTGGGCAGAAATGGAATCAGAAGAAAGCAGTAACAATTTTGAAGAGGGTTTTCTCCAGAGATGAATGTTCTTGCGCTGCGGTGCGTGTGAGAAAGAGAAAGGGGGAAAAAGAGAGTTAGAGAGAATAGTATTATTATATTGTGAAATTAGGTTTCTTAATTGGAGTGGTCTTATATTTATACATTACATATTAAGAAAAGTAAACTCACGCGGCCTCAATTTATAATTATTATTATAGATGAAAAGAGAATAGTTGCGGCTGAATCTGGAGATTTCTATATGGTGTGCTGTGCCGTGTGCGCCCTTCGCCCTCTTCTTATTATTAATTAATATACAAAATAAATAGCAACAAATTTTCATGGGATTGGATATAATTGCAACACCCCTTTTTATATAGGAAAAAATAAATATTTTTTAATTTTCATATAATTATAAAATTTTTGGATGGAGTTCTGAAATAGCCAACTCTATTCTTATAATATTTTTCTAAAATTAATTATAAAAAAATCATTCAGATAGATGAAAAAATTTGAAAAAAATATAAAAAAGAATATTCATTTAGTCTATAAAAATATTCAAAAAAATTATAAAACAGATAAAATTATAATTCATAATCCATAAGGATATTTTAATCAATTTACCACAAAAAATGAATGAAAACAAATAAAAAAATTAATGAGTTGAGCTAATTATTAGAAGATCATTAAAATCAAAAGAATATTAATATTTTTTAAATAATAAAAAAAATATTTATAATCATGTTAAACCTCAAAAAAAAATTGTTGCTCTATATATGTGGTACAACGCGAATCACAAGTTGAATAAAAATATTCTTTTTTAATTTATTGAATATTTTGTGGCTGAATATGTGTAGATTTGGCACTCCCCAATTCAACTCATTCTTCACACTTTGTAATCTTTAGGTTCAAGGAGTACACTCTTTTAAGGATGTAAGGGTTAATTTTATCACGTTTAAAATATAAATACATCATTATAAATAAAAAAATATATATTTGAATGTAAAAATGTATAATCATCATTCTGATTTTTTTTTTCAAGAATGGTGATACTTTTAACAAATTTGGAGGTAAATATACGAATGTATCTAAGTATGAGACCAAAATTGGAAACATGTCCACTTATGGAATCAAAATAATAATACCCTTATTTTGATTCTATTGATTAATTGAGAGAGCAACTGCCGTTATTAATTGGATGAAAATCCCTCAATGGTCCTCAAATTGAAAAAAAAAACTACATATGGAACTCAATGTGCAAATTGACCTGAGTATGGGACTAAAATTGGAAACAGGTTCACTTATGGGACTAAAAATATAATTTATCCTTATTTTGATTGTATTAACTAACGGAGAGAGCAGCTGCCGTTATTAATTGGACGGAAATCCCTCAATGGTCCTCAAATTGAAAAAAAAAAAAAAAAACCACATACAGGACCCAATGTGTGAATTGACCTGCGTGTGAAACTAAAATTGGAAACATGTGCACTTTGGGAACAAAAATATAATTTACCCAGACAAAATACATCAAATATTTGGTATGACATGATTGGTCAATTTGATATTACCTCTTTAATATTTATATTTTCAAAAGAAATAAATATCAAATTATTAATTTGATTTGATTGAAACATACATGCAATTGTCCGTGTAACGCCTTTTGATTGGCTCAAATTTTTTACAACAAGGCACGATTTAATTGGTAGAAACACTTCGATTTTGATACTTATTAGCCATTGATTTGATGACTAAATATATAAAAAAAAATATCCAATTAAATCAACTATTTACACTTGAAATTAATTTAATAAAATTCCAAAATATAAATAAAAATATATAATTAACATATTATTTTACATTTGTCACGATTCAATTGGATATGAAGTCTTAATTGTGTGCAAAAGGTCCAAACAATATCTATCTAGCATTGTCGGCATAAGCCCATCATAATTCCTATAAATTAAAAAGTGATTCCAAATAAAATCTTCTTCTACAACTTGTGATCCTCACTCACTCGCTTACTCACTCACAGCATTCAGGTTTATGCTCTTTCTGCAGCTTTTCCCACAGGCACAGCATCATCCTTGGATTCTGGTAATGCGCAAGAATATAATCTGATTCACATCCAGCATTGTTGAACCGGTCATCGTGCACATACTCTATTTTCTGCCCTTTCTTTTCAAATTGCTCAATCCATATCCCAACAGCAACATCTTCCAGTTTGAAAAGCTAAGATGGTACGAAATATCATCAGGAATATCAGATGTAATGTAAGAATTCATCGAGAGAAAGTTGCATATCGACTATTAATATGAAACCAAGTGCATGAACATGTTTGTTCTCTAGTCCAAAGCATAATGAAGGAGCTTTAGTTACCATGAGGTCCTTCTCTTGGTGGCCTTCAACTATAAATCTTGCTATGTCTTGGGAAATTATGTAACCTGGACCATGAGCCCAAGGAGGATATGACGAATGTGGCCACTCCTGTCCAGAGATCATCATTAGTACAACAAAGCAATAATATTCCTCATTGCTTATCAACCATAGAGAATATAAATGCTTCAGTTGATACCTCATCACTTATGAACCATTTATTGTCCTTGTCCCTGTGGGGAGCTGATTCAAAGGATATATGACCGTACAGGATACCATTAGAAGACTTTCCCTTGAGGCTTGATAGAACTTCATCAATCCTTACAAACGCATCATCATCCATTTTCATGATGTATTTAGCAGGGAGTATTTTAGTCTGTTACAGAGGAACAAATAAGTTGACTCATGCACCCATAAACATCCTAGAGAATGAATTAGTTGGACGAATTCTTGCTGATTTTGTGAAGGAAGATCACGTCATTAACACGCAATGTGGTAGTCGTTGTCAGAATAACCTATTGATGGACTTACATTAATTCAAGATGCTACTTGTTTCCGTAGTTTCCATCCATATCAAGTAATATCTTATGAATATACAATTTCACAATTTGAAGAAGATAGCTTGCTGATTATACTGAAACAGCATTAAAAAGATTCATGAAAAGCATACCCCCAGGATGCAAATAGCAATGGTTTTGTAAGTGAGCAAGCCGTAATAATCAACAAAAGGCATCAGCTGGATATCTCCATATGCTTCAGCTTCTCTCCAGAGCTTGAAGTTCACCTCTTTATTCTTGTGCTGCAAGTTCAGAAAACAGCAGAATCTGGGTGAGCAATTGTTCTTTGCCAAAGAGTATCAAAACAGTGGAATTCATAGGAGATGTTGGTCCCTCATTATTTATGGGAATGAAGAGCTTCTAATTTGAAAATAATTTAAACCGAGGCATTTCAGGTGGCATGCACAATAAAATTCAAACACTAAAGACAACTAAACAAGGATCACCTTAGTAGATTTGATGCTGGCAAAACCGGGAACAAAAAGAAAAGTTAATAAAGATTATGGGTTGCAGTTACTCACTTACAAGTCCAATGAAGAAGCGGACAACCACATCCCCTGAACGTACTGCATCATATTGCATCCAAGTTCTTCTTAGTGCCATACGCCTCTCGAAATTATTCCCCGATGAGAAAACCCCAATTAACAACACTAGCCTTTTATCAGAAAGTGATGTAGCTTTGAGCTTTTGAGCATCACCATCTAAATCCACATCTTCACTAACAGGCAGTCCTTTCGCTAGGATAGATACAATATTCAAGCCACCTTTCACGTTGACTCTATTAACCAACCAAGGTTCAAGTCTCTGCAATTGTATAAGCCTCATTAGAGAATAGTTGGAAACTCCAAATAGGCCTAAGAAAACCTCACCTTTCTATATGCAAATGATGTTTCGTGCCTTCCATTCACTGTCATATGAAAACCCTCGTAGCCAGCCCACAGTGTGGCAGCAAATGGGTTGCCTTCAACAAAGTGCAGGGCAGCACTTGCATGGGTGCTCCCTTCAGAAACATTACTTAATTTTCTGTTTGCAGGATGACTTGCATTTAGATTGTCCTCTGCAGTTCTTCTAACCATTTGTGTATTGCACTTAACCAGTCCATCAACTGAAAAATATGTGCAGGCAGGTTAAATTACAAAAAAGAAGAGTAGCATCAAAGGTCAAACAAGATTGTACAGTTGAAACTAATTTCAAAATGGAGCTCTAAGAAGCTGTGACCTGCAGAAAAACTGAATTGATACCATTTACCAGTGCAATCCTTCTAAGCAAGGGAGGCACTGCTCACGCTTAGATTTTCACATTATACACTCTGAAAGTTTTTCCATGAAATTTGCGATTCAGAGTAACTTGTCACATTATGGTAATATGATGCTTTTCCTATGTTTTCAAATAACTATAATCAACAAACTCTTGGACCAGTAAGACTTCATCTTTTCATTTATGTGTATGTTGATTCTGATACTTATTCATAATGGAGTCTGTAACTTTTAAATAACCATTATTTACCGTACCTTTCAGAAGATCAGATGCATCATGATCAGGGCACTTCTCCTCCTTGCCCCACCCAGATTCTTGGGTCCATGTATTCTGAATAGTTATAGGCTCTTTTGTCAAATTCTGGCCTGGTAAAAGCACATTGTATTGCAATACAATTGGAGGCTTTAGCTCCTCCTTGAGTTGTGAGCCAATCAATTCAATTTGAAAACTCTCTTGCAGTGAATCGGGTACCCCAATTACAGTAACAGAAGAGTCCTCGACTAGACCACAAGGGATCTCAAGAAAAGTCTCATTCCTCAACAATGTTGCATTAGATGCGGTAACAAAACGTGGACAAGCATTGTTCATAGTAGCATCCCCAAGTTTTGAAACAGTATCCTTCTCAATCATCAAGAGTAAATCTTTCCACATAATACCGGCCTCTTTTATCCCTTGAGCTGTGTCAGGCAACGCATCCGATCTTGGAAACAAAAATCTCATTTGCTCCCATGCAAGCAATGCGTTAGAATCATCTCTAGTCATATTTTTACTCAATCTGTACAAATAACCCAACCCTTTAAAATTTCTAAACTTGGGTTTTGACCCAACAGTATGCAGCCTTTTAGCTTTCGCTTCGGATAACTCATCGCTAGCATTGGTATTGACATCGGAATGATCCTCTTTGACTGGATGTGCATTGAAGAAATCATAGGCAGACTGTTTTTTTGAAGATTCAGATTTCCCAATAAAACTGTAGCTGAGAACCAGAACCAAAGCAAGGCCTATTATCAACACACCCCCAGTCCACTTCTTCATCCCCAACTTTTGCTTTGCATAATATTCTTATGCTCAACTGCTAGTCCAATATATCTAACTGATGCATCTACTCTTGGCACACTTACCGTCAAAGATGAGCATGATTGAACTCACAAAATTTCAGATCTTCAACTGAACCTTGGACATGATACAAAATTGAAAACTAAATGAAGAGAGGAGCAAGCAGCAGGGAAAAGAGAAACAAAATTAAGCCCGGATGAAAATGTAGAGGAGAATCAATGTAAAGAGAGGGTAAAAGTTAAAAAGAAGTAAACTTAGCTGAGGAGATTGGATGCAACTGTGGGAAGCAATTCGGTTTTCACTGAGCTAGGGGAAATCGAGCAGTTGTGTTCTTCCACAGAAAGTCAGAGTGAAAATGGCGGAAAACTGAGGCCAAACCGTGAAAGGAAATTCAAAATAGATTCTTGAATTCCAAGTGAAGTGAAGTAATGATGATCTCTGAGGCTATTTCTTAGTTCCTTTTGCTAAAAATAGAGTAGAGCCAAGTTGTTGATGTTTGTCTATACTGTCAAAACGACGGCGTTGTTTGGTTCATCAGTATCACTGGAGCATGAGAACTTGGGCAGCTTGTTCACCCACTAGTTCTGTTTACCAGTTACCATAAATATTTGCTCTTTTACATTTCCCAAAGGGACGCCTTTTTTTTTTTTTTTGGCTGTTCAAATAGTTACCAATTACTTATTTTTCCTTATTAAACGTACGCCGGTCGATTTAATTTTTTTTTTTTTGGCTGTTCAAATAGTTACCAATTACTTATTTTTCCTTATTAAACGTACGCCGGTCGATTTAATTTTAATTCATAGTAAAAGCAATTCTAAAATCTTGAACCCTGTTTGTTTTTCACAGTACTAGAACTCACTGTTCCTCAATATAAAAGATCCTTGCGTTTGATTTTTTTTCAGCTCTTCTAAGTGCACTAAGATGTTTATCCGCTTCACGACTAAAGAAAACAAGATCCTGATTCATTTCTGCATTTTCCATTTTCAAGCATCCAGTTTGCTTTAGAATGATGCTACATATCCACTGACTGCAAAACTTAATACATGTTACAGTGAGTGGCAAAATATATAGCAGCATTAATAAGCATGAAACTTGCGTCTACAGTGTTCAACTCATATTTAAAGACGTTCCTAAAGGCCAAGTAGTATTCAATAACTCATACAGACTCCAAAATTCATCTCACAAAAGCTTTGGCAATTTGCATAAAGCTTCAACCTCCTCTGCCCTCGTTAAACCACATTATTTCAATACGAAAAATAACTTGTAGCCAGCCAAAGGATAGCACGGCTAAAGTTAAGCTTTGATCAGAATTAAGAACTTTTGCTGAATTTTCGCCCAGACAAGTTCTCAGATTCGTATAGCATGTGATTGATCAATCCTCTCGCAGCACTGTCACATAGCAAGGATTGAAAGAGGTGAGCAAACAAACATCCAAGATCCAATAACAGTAAGATGGTCGTTATGGCAGTTTAGGAACTCACTCATCCTTCAACTTCTGAATTTTCTCTGGATCTGTCTCATGCATATGCTTTTTGAACTGCTCTCTAACCATAGTAATAAGAAGCTCAGTATTGTATTTCTGCATTCAACAAGTAGATGAAAGAAACCACATCAGTTTCTATCTTTCCTACTGGGAATGCAATGATGAGTAAACTGAATTGTTTGCTCAAATGGAGACAGGGCATAGTAATAATTTGAAGTAGATTCAGGTCAAGATCAAGATTACATTCATTATAATGACATTTTGGTAAATTAAATATCTCCACATGACTAAGCAGCACAAACTTTTCATTCCGTGACTGGGGTGACATCGAAATGCAGCCATCAATGAAACTACAATGCTAATTGCATATAATTGCAGAAATGTACAGGAGAAAAAAGAAAATACAAGATTTGAGTTACCCCTCTTCTCTGACAGGCATGCAACAAAGTACTCCTCCATTGAGAAACACCAACAATTGCTCCAAAATTACTTGTGACAAAATCATAGCTATTATGGCCAATTAATTCACGAGCAATATGTACAGAAGTTCTTAACTACTGTGCATTATAGCACCCAACTCAAGCTCATCTTAAAATCTTTATAAGAGACTGAGAGGATAGGCATTTACATTCATTCGCATCCAATTCTGCATATAACTAATAGACCCATAGAATAAGTTACTGACATGCACATATATGCAGTGAGCATCAACTGTTAGCTTGCCTAATTCCAAGAAAACAACTACAGCACCATTTTCTTCCACAAGTTCTTAAGGACCATCTTTCTCATATCTTCTTCATACCATGAATATTACATTACAAAAGATAGACCAACGTAGCGACATTCTGTTCATCTTACAATAAGAAAAACAACATGATTTTTCACATCTCCACATTAAAGCATAGAGCACTAAATACCTTTTGACCAATATATTTAGCTCGCCGTAGGCATTCCCTATAGAGCTGAAATAGAAAACGGAAAAAGAAATTTGTGTTAAATTATATATTTAAATCTACGAAACTCAAACTTAAAGAATCAACGAGTTCATTAAGCACCAGTAGAAATCAAAATATTCAAAATCTTCGAATTGAAGAGAAGAGCAACAAAAAGGAGACAGTAGATACAAAACTAATTGCAAATAAATCAAGGTCAAAAAAATTTAAGAATCCAAAAGTAGATTAAAAACCAAGTAGCCATCATCATCTTGAAATTGAAAGTCCAGACCGAATAAAATCCTGAATCTATTTCAGCTAAAGTTGATAAACCCTAACATCCAAGTCTAACAAGAAAATCTCCAAAATCGTGAAATACTAACCCTGATAGCATTGTTGGCGAGCTCAGGAGGCAATGCTGTTTGGAGGGACGGCATTTTCTCTGCAAAAAATTACCCACTAAAACAACAGAAATAACTATGAAGACTGAAGCTTGAGGTTCCCTGGTTCTAGACTTACATAACCTGTGCGAAAGCGTGTGGATGTCTGAAATTGAAGGTCTCATGTCGCCAATTGTGAACAGCGACTAATCCGTCTTTCTTCTTCCAGCTTACGTCATTTTTTGTCTTTTGAGTAATTCTTTCTTATTTTTTTAAAATCATAATTATATATTTAATTATCTAAGCTTATTACAAAGAAAAGAAGGATTATAGACAGTTTAGTATTACCAGTGCAAATAAGCATATACTTCAAAAGATCAATACCGCCGCTATACAAATTAGGAACAAAAGATCAACTCTAAATTAAAAGAATTGTGTAAAAAACACAGATACTCACAAGAACGATAACAAAACTTCAGCCAAAGAGCAAGTACAACCAAACAACGCTCAACAAAAATTCAATCTGGCATTTCATCAAACACCTTGAGAGCAAATTATTCACAAAAAAGAAAAATCACCTGTTATAGTGGAGTCGGGCGAAGAAGTGCCGTGTGCCGAAGGATTCGTGGACGTGAGAGTTCTGAAGTTCTGCAATTTTTCTTCACTTCGAGCGCGACAGAGAGAGGAAGAGTTCACTTCTCCATGGTCACATTATATATTTACTGCCTTTTCAGCTTTTCTTTTTTATTTCTAATTTTAATTTTAATGAATTACTTGATTGATCGATTTATTTAACTAATATATTTATTTATATACATTAAATGAATATAGGATTAAAATAATTAATAATAAATGTATTTTGTTGTAGTGAATATTAAATATAATATTAAAATTTATATATCATATTATATATATATTTATAAAAAAAATTATCAAAAAATACTAAATTATTGATTAAATTTATTTTAGACAATACAAACCAAAATACATATTTTAATATCTTTCTAAAACTAAAAATATGATTTTTTGAGTAACAATTCTAATTTTTGGTGAATTTTAGACATAACAATTTATTTTAGTGGATTTTGAAATTATAACAATAAAAATTCATATGTATAATATTAAATATTTATTTTAAAAAAATCAAAATATACTAAATTATTGATTAAGCTTGTTTTTAAATAATATAAATAAAAATACCACATTTTAATATCATCTAAAACTAAAATATGAGATGTGGACTAGTAATTCTAATATATAGTGAATAAATGCTTCTTGTGGTGATGGATTGAAATTGTAATGATAAATTCATGTGCATTATATTAAGTATTTACAAAAAAAAAAATTATCAAAAAGTATTAAATTGTTGATTAAATTTATTTTTAGATAATATAAACCAAAATACCATATTTTAATATCTTCTAATACTAAAATATGATATATTGATTGTTGACTAACAATTCTAATATATGGCGATTTTCGAAATAAATGCATTTGGTTGTAATAGATATTAAAATTATAACGATAAAATTCATATGCATTATATTAAATATTTATTTACAAAAAATTATCAAAATATACTAAATTATTGATTAAGTTTGATTTTTGGATAATATATACTAAAATACCATATTTTAATATCATTTAAAACTAAAACATGATAGATTGACTAACAATTCTAATATATGGCGAATTTTGAAATAATGCATTTTGTTGTAGTTGATATTGAAATATACTGATAAATTCATATGCATTATATTAAATACTTATTTATAAAAAAATTACAAAAATATTTTAAATTGTTGATTAAGCTTGATTTTTAGATAATATAAACTAAAATATCATCTAAAACTAAAATATAAGATATTAAGTAACAATTCTAATTTATCTTGAATTTTAAATATTTATTTACAAAAAATATCAAAACTTACTAAATTGTTGCTTAAGCGTGTTTTCAAATAATATAAATGAAATTGTTGTATCTTATTATTATATAAAATTAAAATAAGTAATATATTGACTAATAATTCTAATATATGGTGAATTTTGAGTATAAACTTGATATAATTTTAAATATGTACTTAAATAATATTTATAAAAATAAAAATAGGTGTCTCACGAGCTCACGAACGCTAGGAATATAGTTTGAGCTCAAGCTCGCGAACCGACTCGACTTAATTTGCACCCGTACACAGAGACGCAAAGGAGGGTTTTGACATCATTACATCAATATTTTTATGAATCCAAAAACACATTTAAGCCGATAAGATAATTATTTATTCAATTTCTTAAATTTTATATTAATTTAACTGTCAAATTAATATGTTTTATTTTTATTTATTATTATAAGCACGCAAGGCTAATTTATAATAAAAAAAAATGAATTGATTCTGATAATGCAAAAGCTTCACTCACAATTATATTCAAATTAACTACAACAAAATAAACATAAGGAAATTGTAAGTTATTTATTTGTGATACAGAAAATAGATTATTAACCTCCTTGTGCAAAAAATAATAACAATTTATCCCCTTAAATTTTAAGAAAATGTGAAAAACGCCCCTTTCAGGTAGACGGTGTACATCACGATCTTGGGATGCGATTTTGCTTCATTTTTATTTATAAAATAATTATTATACATTTAATCATAAATCGTTGTATTTTATTTTATATATAATCAATGGTCAAGATCAAATAAACAAATCGACGAACTATATATTTTATAATTTAAATCAACAATGTATATTTGATATACAAATCAATGCCTTATATCCATTTGAATTAAATCAATGGCCCAAATTTATTCAAATTACAAAAATAAATTTATAAAAAATATTTACAATGAATAATACATAAAGTATAGATAGACATGTATAAAAATACGTAGTTATAGTATTTAAAAGTAAATAAAGAATACAAAAAAAATAAGGTGGTGGCAGCGAAGGGAGAGGTTTGGGAAGGCGAAGGCGCAGGTGGGCTGGGGAGGCGGAGGTGCAAGCGGAGCTGGGGAGGCGGGGAGATGGAGGCAGAGGTGGAAGTAAGGAGATGGAGGAAGAGGCAGGGGCGAAGAGAGAGGCGGAGCCGAAGGGGAGCAACAGGGCGGGGAGGTGGAGGCCATGGTAGAGTGGGGTAGGGGTGGCAGATGAGTCGAGCCGGCTCGCCGAGCTTTGAGCTCCTATCGAGCTCGAGCTCGAGCTGGGTTTTAAGTGTTCACCAGCTGGTGAATATTTTTTATTTTTTATTTTATATATATATATATTTATTTTATTTTTGAATTCATTATATATTTAATCAGTTTTATAATGTAAATTGACCATATATTATAATTATTAATCAATATCATATATTTTATTTTGGATAATAATAAATTATGGTACTTTTATTTATACATTTGATCTTTATATAAAAATAAATTCAATCAACAACTTAGTAAATTATAATATTTTTTATAATTAAAATTATTATAATATCTTTATGTTATATTTTAATATATATTTGTATTACGTTATACATTTTTTAAATTGACAAGTAATTCACTTATGATTTTTTATTATTTATAAATTTATTTCAAAATTTAGTAATTCCTATGAATTAATCTAATAATAATGATGATGATGATGATGATGATGATGATGATGATGATGATGGTTGAACAATTCTAATTATTATTTTATTATATATAATGAGATTAAAAAGTTTAATCAATAATTATCATATCTTAAAATTCGGGCAACCGATTCATACGAAATTTAAATATATACAAGACTGTGTCCATTAGATTATATCTGACGGTATGATTTAAAATCACATGGCCTGATTTAATGATACACCGTCTTGAATGATTACTCTTATGTTTTGAGTACGATATCTCGACATCCGTATATCCAATAAGTCTAGAACTTTACCAAACGTATTTTATGTAAGTTTGATCATATCAAACGGTCTGATCTGAATTTTGATTGCCCGATTAACCCATGTTGTTCAACAATGTAAGATGATAGTTAGATCAATGTTATATTAACATTTATCAATATATAAATTTTGCAAATTGTGAATATATATTAATTTCAACTATATTTATGTAAAAATTTGATGATTCGATCTCATAATTTAAAATAATAATAATAATAATAATAATAATAATAATACTAATACTAATACTAATACTAATACTACTAATAATAATAATAATAATAATAATACAACAAAAGTCAAAACCCATCTCTTTCTCTCTCTTTTTCTCGTTTCTTCTTTCTTTTTCTTTCTCTCTCTCTCTTTCTAATCTCCATTCTTTCTTCAATCTTTTTTCTTCCCCAAATCCTTAGAACCCTAGCCCCAAATCCATCTCTCCCTCCGCCACCGCCACTCACCACCCACCACTTCTCCTCCCTCCCCACAAGGAGAGAATTGCAAACTCTCTGCAAGAAGAAAAAGATCCCTGCCAATATCACAAATGTCGCCATGGCCGACGCTCTAAAAACTCTTCACATCGTTGAAGAGATTGAGGAATTTTTGCAGTCATGGGCTCAATCATGTCAATCTGAAACTGCAGAATCATCTATTGAGTCGCCGGTGAGGTCGAAGGTAACATCTCCATTTGTGCATTTTTGGATGTGATTCGGGCAAATGCGGCTCGACTTGTCCGCCTGAGGCACCCTGGGGTGGTTTGCGTGGTCCAGGCGCTGTCGAGCTGACGAGCTTGGGCTAATTTCTCGAGCTCGAGTTCGAGCTCGAGCTTGGGAATGCAGTATCGAGCTCGAGCTTGGGAATGCAGTGTCGAGCTCGAGCTCAACCTGGGCGAGCTCGAGCTCGAGCTTGAAGTTGCAGAGTCGAGCATTGCCACCCATAGAGTGGGGAGGTGGTGGCGATGTCTCACAGTTCAACTGTTACCTGTGGACTACGTGAGGGCAACCGGGTTGATGTAGGCCAGCACGGGACGACATGTGGGCAACTGGGTTGATGTAGGCCAGCATGTAGCGACGATGGAGCGCAACCTTGGGCGTGAGTAGAAGCTAATGTGCGGAACAGAGTGCTTTATCTTTGGAGATATTGAAAAAGTGCACTCCTCGGCCCTTTCAGTGTTCTACTCTTGGGACAAGAGATTATTTTCTTAAATCTATTATAAGGGGGACATGATACGGTGAGCATCAGCCGATCCTCCCCGTGCACGACGATAGTAGCATGAGACGACGTCTGCACAAAGTGAGCATCTCTTGGGGGCATGATGGGGGCCTTCAAGAGCCGGCTCTAGGCAGCTCGTGAGAGGAACGCTAGAGTTCCCAAAGGGCTTGGAAACCTGACGGGCAGCGTAGGGCCAGGATGGCCTACGTTGGGCACCGATTGTGCCGAGAGGCTTTGTGTGGTGTGCTAGGTTGCCCCGCGGGCTGCGGGATATCTGAGGCAACACCTCTCGAGCGAATGGGTGATCGAGGCAAGCATTATAAGACCTCGTGATCCAACTCATGGAATGCGCTATCGAGTTCTAGCTGTCCATGGGGATCCGTTGGCTAAGGATAGGCGGTCGTGGGACGATGCCGCATTGTGGGCTTATTGTGAAGCCAAAGCCGAAAGGCAAGAAGGCATTTCGGGCATAGCCGACGGGAGAGCGGCAAAGTGTTGTCATATCGATTGGGCCTCGGACTTATGATGCTGTCCTACTCGGGCGAGGCATGGAAGGCGGCCATGACGAGGGCGAGCGCCTAGGATGTACTGAGTGTGTTGGACAAGAGATGGGCGTTGCGGGCGCAAGCGTAGTGCCGTAATGCCGAAGCGGAGCGAGGATGCTCCTTGTCATTGAACAATGCATCCACAGGTTCCGAGATTATGTGCGAGACGCAAAGGCACGGATGTAGAGAGCCTCAGTGAGCACACGGACTGTCGCGATACTCTGATGATGCGAAGGCCGGACGAAGGTTAGGCGTAACCTTTGAGGTCGCACAGGCAAAATATATATGAGATTTATATTCCGCTGCATTGAAGACTAGCAAGTCTGTGACACGATGGCAGGGGGTAGGTTGGTTGGGGGGGATGTGTGAGGAAGACGACTAATCTTTCTTTTTCTTTAATTATTTGTACTTTTATATTTTATATATAAATAATATATAAAATATGAGCCTTTGATTTATATTATATAAGATCCATCGATTATAAAATAAATATAAAAAAATTAAAAAACAATTCGTGTGCGCACAACACCACTCACTTGAGGGGGGTATTTTGTTACTTTTTTAAATATTAAGGTAATTTACTATTTTATTTTTTCTAAAAAGCTAATTGCCTATTTTCCATATCACATGTGGGTAGATTACAATTTACCGAATAAAGTTATTCAATTTAACCCAATAGAACTAGAAGATAAAAGGAAACTTTTCAGCCAAGCTAAAGAAGTTGGCGAGGTCTTGGATGAAGGGTAGCGGCGCAACACAACCATGGGCCGAGGAACTAGATTTTGTGGTGGTTAGAGGATCTATAGATCGGTGGGAAAAAAGAGAATAAAAAAGAAAAGGATTAATTATATTTTATCATCAGAACTATGATTTTTATACTTTGACATCTATTTTTTTTTTATATCGACTTACCATCTCAACTTTACAAAACTTACACTTTCTCATTTATAATTGTTTTTCAACCAAATTTTTTGTTGGAAAAATATTACATGCAATGCGCATGTGACGTTTAAAGGTTTTGTGATGTGATGTTTTTCAGGCAAAAAAATAAAAAGAATGAGGGTCAGATATGGCAAAGTGCAAATTTTAAAGTTAAGATGGTAAGTTGACAAAAAAAAAAAAAAAATTCGCATAGCGAAGTGTAAAAATGGGAATAATTCAAATGACAAAATATAATTTACCTAAAATAAAATAAAAGGACACTCGGGTTAATTTTGTTTTCTTTTTTAAAGAACCACCGTATCGGTCTGGGCCTCTTTTCGGGTTCTCCATCCCTTTTATATTAAATTCAAAAAACCAAGAATACAATGAGGAGCACTGACTCCCTAGTATTTCTAAAAAAAGTTATAAACAAGGAGACTACTCCTTTACAGTCTGTCACATGGATTAAAGTATAAACAAATAGTACTAATTCCTCACACTTAGAACAAACCTTACCCAATCTAATAGGTTGCTTGAGATGGTATAGATAATTTACTGTGTCAAAAAGTTTGCTATAGTGCCAAATAAACACCAAGAGCATGCATTTCTGCACCTGCAAAAGGAATTTACAAAAACCATACAAAAATTGCTCCTGCAAACTGTACCTTCTTATCTGAGGATTATCAATAAGTGCACTAAAAGTTTAAAAAATATGGAGCAGAGGTATATAGCGGAACAATTTAGCAAGGTACCACAAACAACACTCATTTGCGTCATTCTTGAAAACACAAAATCACCACATAATAAAGGCCATCTCAAGTACGATACTAACCACTTTAGCAGAGAAACAGAGTACCCCCAATTTCAACAAAAAATAATAAGGCGAACCTGTAGGTACTAAGTTCTTATGACTAAAATAAGGGAGGTGGAGATTATCCGATCGAACAATACCTTTCACTTCACCTACGATCTCTTCTGGACTGAATATGGCATTGCACAAGCTTGGTTAGCAAAAAAATCCCCGGCTTGATTTCCTTCTCGGCAGATATGAGAGATTTTGGTTTCCAAACTCCTCATGAATGTCCTGGTTTTTTGAAAAAGATGTTGCAAGTTCTAGGCTCTTGACATGGATTTTCCATTACATCCAATGTATTTTTATGAAGGCCTTTATCTTTACAGATTTGTACGCCTCTAAAGATAGCCTTCAACTCAGCTTGGACATTAGAACAAGTTGCAAGGGGCTCTTGGACATCAGAACAGGCTGCAAGGGGCTCTTGGACATCAGAACAGGTTGCATGAGGCTCTTGCAGCCCCATCAGTGTTGAGCTTGAGCCAGTTGTCAGGAGGTTTGTTCTAGTAAACAACAATGCATTTTTGCGGCTTATACTCATAGCTGATTTGGATATGGAGCTGAAATGCTGCATTTTTTTATCCCTTTTCCAGTGTATATTTTTTAGAAGCTTTATTCTGTGGAGATTCCAGAGATATTGAGTTGTTTTGAAGATGATGCAGGAAGCCTTGAAAAGTGAGCCTTCATGTCTGGTTTCATTGTGCATAGTCCATATATTCCAGAGGGTAATGATTGGGATGACATTCCTAATGTGAGTAGTCGTTAGTCCTCTGTCTTTCCGAGCTTAAAAAACAGAAGTATGCTATCTGTACAAGGAAGAGAAAGTTGGAGAACATGAGCAAAAACGTTCTAGACTTCTTGGACAATTTTGTTGTGAAGGAACAGGTGGGGCAGGTTTTCTCCTCTAAGGAGCAGCAACTGCATCGAGAAGCAAAATAAATCCCTTTTTGCTTCAGTCTAGTATCAACAGGTAACTAGTTATTGATCAACCTCCAAATGAATATAGAAATATTAGGTCTAATGAGAGGTGACCAGATGGTTTTGTAGAACCTCTGTTTGGGACTTGATCCCTAGAATGCTCCCAAGCAGATGTAATAGGAAATGTCCCCTTAGAAGACAACTACCATTGCATAAAATCATCCTGATCAGTGTTAATACGAACTTGCAGAACGTGGTTGAGCAGTTGGTGTGGTATTTCCTGATGTAGCTTCTTAATGTCCTATTTGTGATTTTTCCAGAAGTGATTAGCCTTTGTTGGAGACTGATTGTTAAGTTGCATAATGTCTGTGGCAACACCTTCGGGTTTCCACCAATCATGCCAGATGGATATTTCCCCAGCGCGAAGGCTCCAAAAATCGATTTTTGCTCTTTAGCTCTTTTGCAAGCCAATCTTCTCCATATGCTGGAATCTTCTTTGGAAGTCTTGGCAATATACGGATGGTTCTTCTTGCAATATTTGTTGATGGTAAATTTAGACCAGAGAGAGTTGTTCAATCTTAACTTCCACCAGAGCTTATGGGAGAATGCCCTTCAAACATCTCTAGGGTTTCTCACCCCCCGACCACTTTCATCAGTAGAAAAGCAGATGTTATACCATTTAGTTTAGTGAATCTCCTTTTGAGAAGCTGTAGATCCCCAGAAAATTTTGGCAAAAAGTTTTTCTATCTTGTGTATGATACCAACTGGAGGGCTCATCACCTGGAGAAGGAAGATAGGAATTGATGATAACACACTTTTGATAAGCTGTAACTTACCACCATGAGAAAGGAAATTGTGCTCCCATCCTGTGACTTTAGATGATCTTATCAAGAAGAGGCTCAAATAGAATTTTCTTTTTGCTCCCTTTAAACAAAGGTGCTCCCAGTAAGTCAAGAGGAGTGATTTCAAACAGAATCCAGTGCAGCTTTAGCTTGATCAACGAGGGAAAAGATATTCCCAAATGTTTGTTTGTTCCAGATTTTCAGATGCTCTTTCATTCTATATAGTTTTTCCTGTAGTTTATACAATCCAGAACCATGTATAGGGAGACTCCAACATCTTTTGGTTGTTTCCAGAAAGTCTTGATGAAACACCCACATTTGTCGAAATCAGAAAGAAGAGGACCATCTGTTCTCTGTTCTATCAGCTGTAATAAGCAAACGATGGTGGTCTGAGAGTATTCTAGGCAAATGTGTAACTCTAGTAATGTTAAAGAGGTCAATCCACTCCTTGGAGAGAATCCTGTCAAGTCTCCTCCATATTCTCTTGTTGGTCCATGTGAAGGATTCCCCTTCAAAACCAGCATCATTAAGCCCCCTCTCCAGTATCATATCATTAAAGTCTTCCATCAGCCCTAGTCGATTCATGATACATCCGATCTTCAATGTGTAGGATAGCAATGAAGTCTCCTCCAACTAACCAAGGGGTCTTGTAGTTGGACAGTGCTTTGAATTCGTCCCATAGAATTCTTCTAGGATTTCTGAAACACTTTACATAGATAAATGCTCAGGTAGTATCCCAGATAGACTTTGACATGAAGAAACTGATCATAATCCTATATAACCGGTACTTCACAGTCAATCTTAGAAAAACACCAAATCTTGTTAGTAGCATTGGAAACAGTTGCATGGAAACCAAACAGACAGGTGAAATAAATAGTGTCCATTTGAATAAAAGGTTCTAAAAGAATTAAAATGTGGGGTTTATGTTCAGTGAGCAAATCAAAAAGAATTTTTTGTTTTTCAGCTTTACCAATACCTCTAACTTCCAGATTATGAGCTTGATCATAAAAAGTTGTGTGGAGTTGGGGGAAGAAGATCTTGTATGCCTTTTGGTAAATGTCTTAGGGTGAGGAGGCTTTACCTTTCTTACCTTTACCTGTGGCTTTGGGTGCCTTGTTTAGATGGCTTCCTCCTTCGGGTGATCTATTTCTTTTATGTTTATGAACTGAGGCAGATCCTGTTAAGATAAGTTTACAGAATAAACTTCTTCACCATATCGGAATAAACAAACGTTATAATGAGCGTTGGTTTTGTTTAGAAATACTCTGGTTTTGTTTAGAAATACTCTTATACCAAAAACCGCCCTCCACTTTCATTTGTCCTCATCACTGGGCATTGGCTGAATGACCTCTGGCGCGTTGTATATAAGCCAAATGAGTACCTGACATGCGCGCAGCCTTAATGTTAAGGCTGCCCACACCTGGTTTCGACTTTAGTGAAAGCACGTAAAGGGCAACAAAGAAGTCACCCATTCGATGTTTTCGTTTAAGTTTTTTTGTTTAGTAATCCTAAAAAAAAAGCAGAAGATTTGTCTTTTACTATTCGGTTTGTGCCAACCCAAATCCATAAGGAAGTGTTAAAATCCTGTGACTGCGTGAAGGGCATGCATAACAGAAGGAGATAATGTTCTATATCCTTGTATTCTCGTTCCATATCATATGGTATGACATGAGATCTAGAGTGAAGCAGAGCAATATGCATGTAGCACCCCCTTCGCTACAAGGGCTATATCTACGCTAATCATTATACTTATAGTAATCCCTGTATTTATAAATATAAATGCACATAATAATTTAACCCATATGTATACGTAACCCTAATGTCATAACAAGCGTAATCAACCTACAACATCATATATATATACATATCACACATCACAAAGTGATTCGTCACTGGTAATCAGTACACTTATATTCTCTCTGTAGAGACAAAACGTGATTTGTACTCTAACTGACAAAGAGGAGAAAACTGCATACTGGCCCGACCTGCCTGAGTATAGCGCGTAGACCTATTCTTCAACGGTCAGAGACCTCAAAGTCTACTCCTGAAATAAAACGTCAGCAGAGGGATGAGCCTGCCACTCAGTAAGTAAATAACCAGCCCTATCTATATATGCATATCAAACACAGCCCAAACAAGATAAACATGCAACATGCATGGAATACAATCAATTTAATTCCAACATAATCAGCTTTATTACACCACATGACTATCTCATAACAAGACAATCAATCAAACTGCATTTTTTCTAGTTTGCTTACCAGAAAGTGATATTGTGTTTTTTTCATCAACTCAATCTCACCGTTATATAAATTCAAGTGAATCCCCTTAACAGCCGACTCATCAATCTCATTTCGCATCATAGCTCTTTCAATTCGCATCATAACTCTTTTATATCGCAGCATCGCTCTTTTCATATCGCATCAAAGCTCTTTTCATTTCATTTCTTTTTCATATCGCATCAAAGCTCTTATTTCATTTCTTTCTCATATCGCATCAAAGCTCTTTTCATTTCATTTCGCCTTATAGGCTTTTCAACACGTTAAGGGGTATTCACACCACAATTAAATTCAATTTCCACCACTCCCTCATTTTCATATATCACCATTCTTGTAAGCAACTAGTAACGTAAAACAATATATCAACATATTCTCATTTTCAGACATCCACAACACATCAAACAACAAATATAATATTTCAACGTATTTTCTCATTCCACGTATACAATACCATCAATCAAATCAAATCATCCATTACTCATATACTTTCAGATAAATCCATATCAGCATGAACCGCAAATTTAGATAATAGTAAAATCACAATTAAAGATACATATATAGATAATACTAATTATTTACTTACCTCGACCTTACAACGCTTTTGTCTATCCAATAGGTAGTGGTTTGGTCTTTTCACTTTACCCCCGTATCCTATAATAAGTTATACCACACACAATTAATATATCGAGAATATCATAATTTCTTTAAATATAACATTGAACATCATTTGTACAATTTCTAATAATTCTTTAATATTTCATTTCTATCGAGATACAAATCTTCGTTTTTTCTCTTATTAACATACCATTTGTTAAATATAATTTTCAGAATATTTCTATGAATTTTCTATCAATTTCTCGCTATTATATTTTTTAATTGAACAATAATACATATAACTGCGTATTTGGTTAATAATTCCGATGGAATTGTATAAATTAGCTATAGCAATATTCACATTTAATGAATTTAATAATTTAATTGACCAATGATATCATTTTTATATCCAATTCGATATTTAATTCGACACTATTTTAAATAGCCAAACTCATAAAATATTCCAATTAAAAAATAAATCGCTCAATATAAACAACATTTAATAAATAAACTAATTAAATAATATAATTATATTAATTAATAAAAATTAAAATTAGAACTCGTACCTCTGTTTCTGCTTCTTTCTTTTTGCCAAAAGTGCGAGTGTTGTGTGTATATGTTTGTGTGTGTATATCAAGAACAACAAACAAACTAAAATAAAAGAAAGGAAAAGAGAGAGTGAGGCGGTGGGAGTTGAGGGCCACCTCCACTCTCAATTCTCTCTCTCTCTCTACTTATATATATATGGATATGCATATATATATATATATATATATTATATTACTTACTTAATATATATATAATATTATTATTATTTTATTTATTTAATTAAACTTTTCTCAAAATACCAATTACGTCCTTCTTAATTTCTTAATTAATATAATTTCATCTCAAATATTATAACGAGCTCCAATTTAACTCGTTCAAGTTTTATTATATTCTAATTACGGAACATAATTTATTTACTAATTAACTAAATTTTATAAAAATTTACCAATTAATCTCCCAATTATATATTATAATTTTTGGGGCGTCATAATGCAAGTCTCTGTCAAACAGAAGTATGATACAGAAGACCACATCTGGTTCAATAACGCTGGGGTCGTATTGAACAATGTCCGTGGAACTGCTTGGCAAATGGGTGATTGCAGTGCCATTGAAAATTTTTTCCAACTGCTCCCACTTTGGCTCCCCAAAGTAGAAGTATGCCTTTGCGAAAGGATGCTTCTGTACACCGATCAAAATTTAAATAAAATTAAAAGTCTGGGTAATTGCACAATGGGTATGACAAAGCAATTGTTAAAAGAATACCCGTATGATATTCCTCCACCAGGCCATCCCACCGGTCATTCTGTTGCTTTGTCGGTTCCAAGTGATGCCTGGTTCTTCGAGCACATGCCTAAAAGTATCGTACTACAGACGCAGGAAGCTCAGCCTGTCTCGGAAGAAATCCAAATTCCATGATTGGCCAGCGAACTCCCGGATGCCCTGGGCAGCGGTGCACAATGAGCTGTAATTCGGGTTCATAGGGTCGGTCTGGTTTCTACCGACTAGAGCGTGATAATACAAATAGTTACAAAATATTTCGTCTACCTCTTTGATCCAGGTCGGAGTGTAGAAGTACCGGCGCGAGCCATGGGGATTTTCCGTTGAGGCATAGGGGAATCTCGATATCTCGAAGGTTGCGAGAAGTTGTGTGTCGAGAAATTTGGGCGAAGGGAAAAGCGTGGGAAATAATGAATGACAGAAGATTGTGTTGATTCGAGGGTTTTTAGAGTAAGTGCTTACGTGACTGTTCGTATACTTTTGGTGGGCATGGAACAGAGTGAGGCAATTATGGCAAGCTTTTTTCGAGGACCGTCGTTTCATGTGTTCAGATGCATTGAAATCGGACCAGTTAATTGAGTTTATTGTGGTAACCAGTAATACTCCATCTGATTATTTTGGGAAGACAGTGCATTACAAAAAGGGTGGCGGTGCATTACATCAAAAATTAGTAATGACATAATTGTAGTTGGAAACCAGGCGGTGCTCGCGTAAAGTGTATTTGGACTGTTGAAGTTAAGCCGTTTTAATGCCTTCAAAAGGCTTTCAGGAGTGGTAAGTAGTGATGTAGTTGGTTACTAAAGTACACCGTAGAAATCTAGTACACCAAAAAAAAAATTCATTTGGTGTGTATAAATAGGCAAGCAAAGGTAGGGCTAGTTTCATGCAGTGAACATGCATCATCGTCCCACCAATGCCATTTAAACTTTGTAAACTACTTCTATTATAATGTATGCACTCATTCGATTATTTTCTTATACTTGTTACGCCTCTCATGCCTTACTAAAGTTGTTGGTGATAAGTTGAGCAATTTAATCTTACTGTGTCTTACCCTATCACTGCATGAAACTAGCCCTACCTTTGCTTGCCTATTTATACACACCAAATGAATTTTTTTTTGGTGTACTAGATTTCTACGGTGTAGTTTAGTAACCAACGACATCACTACTTACCACTCCTGAAAGCCTTTTGAAGGCATTAAAACAGCTTAACTTCGACAGTTCAAATGCACTTTACGCGAGCACCGCCTGGTTTCCAACTACAATTATGTCATTACTAATTTTTGATGTAATGCACCGCCACCCTTTTTGCAATGCACTGTCTTCCCAAAATAATCAGATGGAGTATTACTGGTTACCACAATAAACTCAATTAACTGGTCCGATTTCAATGCATCTGAACACATGAAACGACGGTCCTCGAAAAAAGCTTGCTATAATTGCCTCACTCTGTTCCATGCCCACCAAAAGTATACGAACAGTCACGTAAGCACTTACTCTAAAAACCCTCGAATCAACACAATCTTCTGTCATTCATTATTTCCCACGCTTTTCCCTCCGCCCAAATTTCTCGACACACAACTTCCCGCAACCTTCGAGATATCGAGATTCCCCTATGCCTCAACGGAAAATCCCCATGGCTCGCGCCGGTACTTCTACACTCCGACCTGGATCAAAGAGGTAGACGAAATATTTTGTAACTATTTGTATTATCACGCTCTAGTCGGTAGAAACCAGACCGACCCTATGAACCCGGATTACAGCTCATTGTGCACCGCTGCCCAGGGCATCCGGGAGTTCGCTGGCCGATCATGGAATTTGGATTTCTTCCGAGACAGGCTGAGCTTCCTGCGTCTGCAGTACGATACTTTTAGGCATGTGCTCGAAGAACCAGGCATCACTTGGAACCGACAAAGCAACAGAATGACCGGTGGGATGGCCTGGTGGAGGAATATCATACGGGTATTCTTTTAACAATTGCTTTGTCATACCCATTGTGCAATTACCCAGACTTTTAATTTTATTTAAATTTTGATCGGTGTACAGAAGCATCCTTTCGCAAAGGCATACTTCTACTTTGGGGAGCCAAAGTGGGAGCAGTTGGAAAAAATTTTCAATGGCACTGCAATCACCCATTTGCCAAGCAGTTCCATTGACATTGTTCAATACGACCCCAGCGTTACTGAACCAGATGTGGTCTTCCTAGGGGAGAACCCAAGAATCGAGCCGGATGTGATAGAGTTGGTGACAAGTGATGACGAAATTTGAAGGGGGAACCTGGTTGTAGCGAGTGCTTGTTCGTGGTCGTCATGTTCGTCAATGTTAATTTTTTTGGGATTTGTCGTAAGGGAATTTAAAACATTATGTGTCATCTGCTGTGGATCCAGTTGGGGACTCGCTTGTTGTTTTACATTTTCGTAATACATTTCAACCCGTTTGCCTGTAACCGCTTGGTTTTTAAATCATATGTAATGCCATTAAACCATCTATTTCATACTTCTATTTGACAGAGACTTGCATATTGCTCTGCTTCACTCTAGATCTCATGTCATATCATATGATATGGAACGAGAATACAAGGATATAGAACATTATCTCCTTCTGTTATGCATACCCTTCACGAGGTCACAGGATTTTAACACTTCCTTATGGATTTGGGTTGGCACAAACTGAATAGTAAAAGACAAATGTTCTGCTTTTTTTTTTTAGGAGTACAAAACAAAAAAACTTAAACGGAAACATCGAATGGGTGACTTCTTTGTTACCCTTTACGTGCTTTCACTAATGCCGAAACCAGGTGTGGGCAGCCTTAACATTAAGGCTGCGCGCATGTCAGGTACTCATTTGGCTTATATACAACACGCCAAATGAGTTATGTTGCAATAGACTTTGCGTGAACACAAGCGGATGCAGCCTTAGCAGGTCTTCTATGCGAGGTGAGTGATGGATCACTCAACGTGACACATCACTTTAATGTGTAATCATGCTTGACCACACTATTCTTTTTGTAATGGGACACAATGCTAAGGAAAATCGCTACCTGCTACATTGAGATTTTTGGTCGGGGTCATACCACCTGAGTACTGAAGCATGTAGCACAGGCGTCCGAAAGCATTGCGGTCCATGCGGAGATTGTGCAGATATGACTCATCAGAAATGGAAACCAGCCTATAAAGATGGTGAATCTGATCCGGGATCCTAGTACTCATGACGTAGGTTCTGGCCCGACGTAGACGTCGACTGGGGGTTCGAGCAGCAAGGTATTTGGTAACGTAAGAGAATTGTCCGAGCTCGTCGATGATTTGTTGTACAATTATTAAACCCAATGTAACTCTTTCGAATGACCTCATCGTAAGGAAGGAAAAAATTAAGCATCCACCTCCGAAACTTTGGGTAAGAAGGTAAATAAATGAAAACAGGGTATGCCAATTGGATCTGTCAAAGTCCCACTTAAAAGAAAATAAAAATTCCATCATAAAGAAATGTTAAAATGTGAATAGACGGTGGAGTAAACCCGAAAATGGTTACAAAAAGAGACATGCAAATCTTTCAAAAGTGGTAATAGGTAAAGAAATATAGAGGGCGAAAAAGAGGACACCGAAATCAACCGATAAGAGGACACAACAGTGTAGAGGTAAGAAACTTTGAAGAATGAAATACATACCATACCATAGCTTAATAAACGTTTCGAAGAAAATGTTTGTAGGGATGCGGTGAAGGGTTTCACAAGTACTCACCGTGAGATCCGGTAGTAACCGCAAGAGAACCGTAGAGATATGCACAGAGTAGGATAGATCGTGGAGGGAACAACTTCGCAACTCCGTTCCAGATTCTTTGCCGGAAAAAGAGAGAAAAAACTAATGTTAAGCATAACAGAAAAATGAATGACTTTACAACAGAAAATGCATTTCGAAAAAAAAAAAAAAAAAACCAATGGAGGACCAACAAGCTGAATTTGAAAATAGAGATATACAGACAATGTCTCAGCCACATACAAGTCAACGGACGGGATTACAGACTTCGTGTGGTTGCAGAAGCACTCTTCCAGAGGAAAGTTTCAAAATGAGGTACACGTCGTTGGTGGGAAATGAAAACTGATAGAGTTTTGAAGTCGGTAGGCGAGAGTGGGCAATTTCATCATTTCCGGTGTAATTTTGAGGATATAAAGATAATTTCTGAAGGTGCAGGAATGTGGGATAACTCGACGGGATTCTAATCCAACCCCCGTAGCCCGGATCAATATCCAGCGTTTTATCCAGCGCAGTACCGGGCCTAGCGCTTGTATACCGGGCTACGGCTTTCGCAAGTAAACGATGGGTAAACCCCGATAACATCGAAAATCCTTGCTATTCCTCGTCAGTAAACTTGACCTCATAGGATAATTATCAAAGAGCTATTCACCTAAGCCATAATCTGGAATAATCTTCTTGGTCAGGTAATTGTATAAGAACATGCTTCAGATTAATAGCATCAACAGAAATTGATTTGCGGAGGCCAAGCTTAATGGATCTGTTCTTAAGCAAATTTAAGCTTGGGAGGCCATGTGAGAACTTACCAATGAGTGCAAATTTAAGTCTCTCTACCAGCAAATCAGTCTCTTCTTTAGAGAACCTTATGCCAGGTTCGCCTCGAAATGAGGTAGCAGTGCCCATGTTTTGATTTCACTATTTTGGAAAGATTTCTTTGCAACTCTACTCGGGTCGAAGTGTGCATTGGATGAGTTGCACAATGTTCACATATGATTTTTTTGTTGGAAGAGCAACAGGTGTTTTGGGAGGTGGCGGTGGGTTGGTGTCTGGGATTCAGTAGGGTGAGGGTCGGCCATGAAACCAGGTCATATAAGTCAGAAATCACCGGCGCCGGAAGGAGGGTGGAAGCTGTGGAGGGGGGGAAGGAGGATTGAAGAGATCAGGAAGAGGGAGGGGGGCACATGGAGAGGAGGAGAGAAAGAGAAATAGGGAGAAATGATCGTCAGGCTGAGAGGGTGGATTGGTGAGAGCAGGGTCGCCGGCGACGAAGACACGGTGGGGCGAAGGGCAAAATCTCCTTTGGCCGGGGAAGATAATTGTAGAGAGAGAAAAAGTTTATCACAGCTAGTTTGGTCCACCCACAACTAAAAATTTTGAGTGATGAGTGGAGTTGCTTTATTTTGGGTCAACTTTTTTATACATCACTCGGACAAAATTTCTGTTTTCCATCAGCTATGCTTTGCGCTGCATAGATGATACACAGAGTGTGTGTGTGTGTGTGAGAGAGAGAGAGAGAGAGATAGAGTTCACATACGAACAAAATTATCAATGAATTGTCACGTAGCAATGAGGAAAACACTCCAGTTCCACTATATCAGTAATGGGATATGATATACAAAAATTAGAGCCATCCAATTACGGGGCTTCCAAGCAGCTACGTCATGATTCTTACGCTACAATCTAAAACAACCCCTTTTCTTCAATGATCCTCCATAGAACAAAGTCCCCGTCCAAGGTTATCAAAGAATAACTAGGAAAGAATCAACCCCCATCTAATATAATTCTATCCTACGAGCCAAGTTCCATGGTGGTGCCGATAGTGTGCCATCCTCAGGCCTCCACTCTCTACCGTGTGGGAAAAACTGACTTTTCTACTCCTTTTCACTAATGTGCAGAGTGGAGGGCTTCCTACAACAACTCTGGCTTATCATGCTTGCTTTACGGACAGTCTCTCTGGAAACAAACATAAGCACAGGATTAATATGACATCAGTATTAAGCATTGCCAATGGAATAAAAGAAAGAGACCCTCTTAACAATTGGAAAGAAACAAGTATCTCATTGTGCAACAAAAAATAGAGGGACATCCGCCATTAATTTGGAAAAATGAATCATCAAGTCAGCAGTAAACTAATAGTCACGGTTGTCCAAACATGAATGAGTATGATTGCTGACATTCAGAATGCAACAACAAGCATTACGAAAGAAACATGCCAATTGATCCAACTCGTTACACTTCACCAAATCCCATCTTCAGTAATATAAGGTGAAAAGAAATCATACTTATTAGTTCATAAGTCACAATCATTGTAGTTCCATAGAAAGACATATTTAGAAACCGAGGTCCAAATCCTCGGTAGAAACCTCTCCATCCATCCTCTTTAAGAAGAGTCTTTGCAGTCTTCAGTACAGAAGGTCTTCCTACACCATAATCATCAATAACCTATACATTAAAACAGATAAAAATGCAAACATCAAACAGGGTTTTCACTCTTTGGAGGATAGGATAAGAGAGCAAAATGCTACTCAAGATTCTATTGCTATTTTAAATTTCATCACCTGAAGTCGAGTCCTGACAGTATCTATAGGAGTAGTAATGACTGAAGAACAAGC
>NC_026147.1:157935-166834 GCF_000512975.1 Sesamum indicum | reverse complement strand
CCATTTCTACATGAGATGGTTTCCTTTCTAAATCATCCCTATAGCCCACACTCCTAAGGTCATAAGGCAAATTTATCAGAGCGAACCAACCAGACATGGTAGAACTCTTTTAGTATCAGATGCCACTATGACTCTGATTATGACAACAGGTTTACCTCCAAATGATGTGTTGGGCGGCACCATAGGCACCCCACCAAAGTGCTGATGCGGGTGACTGTGTTATAGCTGTTAGTCCAAAACCTCTATACATGCCACGAAATCCTTCAGCTTTTATCACCTTGCTTACAACATCAAATGGACCATTGCAAGATTTGGTCCCTGGAAGCCCTTGAACCATCAACCTCTGGCAGATCTGGAAAGGAGTGAATGATTTTAAAGTTTGGATCAAGAGGGAAGTAGTCAACAGTGTTTTACATAGAATTCTCTGCTAAGTATTAAAATAGTTCTTGGGGAAGTATTAGAAAACTGCTACTCCTGTTGTATCAGCCACTACAACTATGTATGTGATTACATGCATGTACAAAGATCAGGCCAGTCTTAATATGTATTATATATGTGTGTGTGTGTAAATTCTGAACAGAAGAGACACATCTGTTCATAAATATACTATAGGAGCCATCAGTTCTCAAAAATAGACTTGTGCAGAGATTTTTCCTGGGACAATGTATTACTAGCTATCAGATCTATCTGCTCTGCTTTATAGAATAAGATTTACTGGATTCCAAACATACACTCGCAACCATATGGAAGAATTAATAATACCCAGCATGTAAAATGGTAAGATGAGAATACCCACCACATCCAATGGAACAAAATATACACAGGAAACTAGGTTTGAAACCATTCCTGCGACTCCATTTGCAATACCAATTCGTGTTGCTTCCGGGACATTCAAGCCTTCAGTATATTTCAGCGTCATATCCTTTGAAACTTCAAGTGAAGTTAAAGCCAGGACTCGACCAGGCAGCGATCCAATGGCCGATGTGCCAAAGCCTCTAAAAATACCAGGAATACCATCCCTCCTAATAATGTGTCTGAAAACAGATAATCCAGTCATCTGAGATAAGCTAGATCCAGCTACTTGCATTCTCGTCTTCACAACTGCTGTAGGGTGTATTAAAGCTGACTGTGCAGTAAATAGAATAGCTCCAATGACATGAAACCTCGTTTTATCCAACCTACAGTTATGGCACACACAAATCAACAAGCCATCACATTTCATGACTAGATTGTCATGCTGCTGGCTGATCACTCAGTAAGAGGCATATGCGTGTCACAGAAAAATAATATGAAAAGAACTAAATCAAAAAGGCCAAAACAAGAAACTATTCCATCTGGGAGAAAGATGCCTCGTATCACAGAGCAGAGAACCTGAAGAAAAGGCAGACTTATTCAAACAGCACAATGAGTCATCATCATTCGAATTTAAAGTGGATGTTAGAGCTCACAGTTACAAATGCAGTCTCGGCACATTTTCTCAAGAAGGTCAGGGCCAAAGGGATTGCTGTATTAAATGAGAAAAGCTAATTTTCATTGGCAAAGTAAAACTAATCCACTTTCACAACCTTAACATTCTCCCAGCAACCACAGGAGCCGGGAGTCGTTATCAGTAGTTTTTAGGTGATCATTTCTGGATTCTGTCAATATAATCACAGCTTCGGCAGCTTAACTACAAAATTTATGCGTATCCATGTATAGCAGCTTCTCCATCTTTACTACAAGATCACATTAATTTTTACCTTGATATCTAAAATAATTAATTATATCCAAATCTGCTTTTATAAGAAAAATTACATCGCTCCCCCGCACTTAGCAGAAAATCCTGGTTACTAATGGGCAGCAGCAATTATTTTCTGGACGGGGAAAACCAAAAAAGACAAATCAAGATGGTCCGTCACAGGAAACTTCGTGCCGAAACACTAGGATAAGCAAAGCAAAACGGCGATAATGAAGAAGTAAAAGATGATAACAGTAGGCAGATAGGAGAAGCATGCATAAAAAAACCGTGGTTGTAGTTATAATTACCTATCCCAGTTGATCTCAGTGTCGGCAAGAGCCAATTCCGGGGTAGCAGCATCTGCAGCTTCTACAGCCATTGCTGCTTCGGTGGGGTGGGGTTGAGCGGAGCGCGATTTGAAGGGCAGAGTAGCCAGCAATATTTTCTGCTGCTGGGAATAAAGGAGAAGAGTGGAGAAGGTTCCAGCAACAGAAATGCATCATTCATTATTCATTTCATGGGGTTTCGCACTATTACCATTATTTTTTAAATCAACAACGGAAGATCATAAGGAGCAAGATCAAGAACCTCGCATGGAAGAAAGGAGGGTTTTAGGGCAATTTACCAATTTCTCTTTCTTTCACAATAAATTACAATCAACCTTTTGAAACTTATCATGATTATAAGTACTATTTTATTGTTTATAAAAATATGAATATTTTTTAAAATTAATCGTTGTTCAACAAATATCATTTATAATTGTTTGATACGAGAGATATTATTAGATAATTTTTAATTTTAAATTAATATTTGTAAAATTTTAGATAATAAAATAATTAATTATCTTTTACTAAATTAATTTTAAAAAGTTCAGTATTAAATAAATGATATGATTGTCTTTTACTAAATAAATAATTAAAAAGTTTGGTATTAATTGTAAGGTGTTTATTTCCACTAATTTTTTATTGTGTTTACTTTGATGGTTCCTTGTCATTTTTTATAGCAAAATAACGTTTCAATCCTTATTTTTTAAATTTAAAGTGACAGCAAAAAGTTTGCCCAAATTATAGAATTTGCCCTAACACTAATCTTCCGCTGTTGGAGAATTTTTTGCTGGAGAGGTCCAAACTTCCAATGTTATTGTTCGATTTCAAAATTGAAATTTTTTCGAATTTATTTTGGTTTAGAAAAAAAAACAGAACTTAAAAATCAAATGGAGTTCACCCAAAAAAATCTGAAAAAATGGGTCTCCAAAGTTCAACACAACTTCTTTCTTAACATGTTTCAGCTTGGGCTCATGTAAGTTTTTTATACCTATGGAACTTAATGGTAATGTGATGGAGATGCAATTAATTCTTAAAGAAGGAATTCTTGAAATTGATCCACATAGGGACTATTGAAATAGTAATAAAAGTGACTTTTAAGGAAGGAATTGATTCAAAAATATATTTATCGATAATGGATAGAACAATCGATAACTTAAGAGATGGTTGTTTTGGAACAATGATAGAAAATCTGTATGCAGGAAAATTGATGTTTGACATTTATTTTAGGATTGCATACAACCTTACAGACCAAGATTTTAGTAGAGTCTTAACCCTTCATCAAGATTTTAAAAGAAAAGATCTAATAAAAGAAGGAAATAGACTATATTCTATAACTTATAGAATTGCATATTGCCCTTTCCAATACACATCATTCGGATTTGTTTCTTAGAAAAGAGTATGTTGAGATTCCTAAAATTTTCAAGGAATTCGCCAAGGTAATGACACCAGATCCTATTAAGATACCGAGAATAGGCGGTGTTGATATCATCATGAAAGATCACCCAATTTTAGATAGAACACTTAGCTCTAGAACTGAGTTTAGTAGTCGAATGTCCTTTTCGGAAGATAAGATTACAGGCTATAAAGGAAAGGAGAAAGAATTATTAAAAGCTTTAACTCCTCATGAGATTAGGATTGATAACATAAAAAACTTAGATGCCATGAAGGATGGAAAGAAATACAAGTAATATTTGACATCACTAAGAAAGAAAATATTTTTCCTTGTGATCACTTATATCATTTGCAGCAACCTGTTATTGGAAAATATGAAGCATGTTAGAAATAACAGGCCATGAAATTCTAGTTGCAGGACGAGAAAATAGGTGTATGACTTTGGAGTTAAGTTTCCTTGAAGACCATAAACCATGGGAAAGGAAAGGTAATGAAATGGAATTCAGTCTTGAAGGGGTCACCACCATGTTAGAATGCATCAATAGAGTTTTGAACGAGGGTTACCACCTGCATGTGACTGCAATAATAGAAATAACCTTTGCCCATTCTGTTCAATATTTTTGTGAAAGGACAACGACGAGTATTGTAATGTTACACAACAACCAACTTTGGAAGGGCATACAAGTTGTTCAAGCATTGTTCCGAAAAAAGTGTTGAGCATGTGGTCATGAGATACCATCAGTTTGAATAGTTCACCCGAGTCGTTATAAAACACTACTGTGGACATGGACTTAATACCCACGTTATCAAAATTGTCACCCGATAACATGTGACAAATGGAGTCAGTTTGAGATCCCTTGCTCATGTTCAAAAAGTATGCACTGCATATATGATTAGCGCATCATCAATGATTAAGGATTATTGATTGGATAGTTTACAGAAGGACATATTCTAAGTCCTTCCAACCTTTATGAAGAAAGATTATTGGGATGTCCCGAAATTTAAGTTGGTCCATGACATTATTCTTCGTGTCTGTACTCATCCTGGTCAAAGCCCAACATCACATATTCAAAATGAGATGAACTAGCGACAAACACGTCAAAGACTGCAACACCAACAAATCGGAAATCCTTCAAGACAACCTTATGTGTCACTGTTGGGTTGCATACGATAAATAATATTTGTAATAATTGATTGTATGTTTTGAATTGATAAACTTTTAAATTTATTATTATTAAAATATTTAAATTTATAATAAATAACCTGATGAATAATAAATATAATTTTTAAATTAAAAAAAAACAAAAAGAAAAGAAAAAGAGGAGTGTTGGATGACATCCACAACTCCACACAACATTTAAAATAAAAAGAATAGCAAGTTGTTGCATCCATGCATTGCCTTAAAATTGTTAACAGAATAAAAACTGTTTTGTTTTTTAATTATTTTTTTATATCCATAACTTGCTTTAAAATTATTAATAAAATACAAATTATTTTCTTTTTGTTATTTCTTTCCTTTTTTAGCATCTAAGTCCATATGATATGACAACCATATACAGAACTACTTTATGTTCCTTTAATAATAATTTATTTTTGGATATGTTCGTCCATCAACGTCTTTTCAACATTTATTCTTGAAATTTAATGTCCATCAGTATAAATTTATTCAAATAATTATTATTAACCTCAATGAGATAAGTGGTTATGTATTATACTATTTATTTTATTTAAAAAAAATTATATGTATATTAAATAAAATAAAAAATACAATAGAAATTAGAATAAAAAAATTCAATCCGACGCGCAACACCTGCTCCACAAAATTACTTCAGTCTCTTCCTCTTGGGTGAACAACTAATGTACATTAGTCTGTACAGACAGTCGGAAAAAATCACATGAACAAGAAACATCTACGTATGGTCATGGAAGAAGTAAGAAAAATTGAATATAAGTAATGCGAAAATTTTCGTTCCGATTAAGTTTGGTCGAACCAAACCAATCATATTTGTTACGTGATTGATCTTTTTTTAAATTATACATCAATCACATGACAAATATATTATACTTGTCAAATGATTTTGTTCAAATTCAGACGAGCATTTCCCTTTTTGTTGGAAACACCAACACCAAGAGGAGTGTGGTGCATTGCAGGGATATAGTTCCAACCAAAAAATGTTTTGCTTATTTACAGGCCAGGCCACACTCATCATGAGAAGGAGAAACTACAGACCCTTTTGTTGCAATTAAACTTCGTGACCCTCTTTCAAATTTTTACCCTTTCCCGGCCTCTTCTTAAACGGAGAGTATCCTTTCTGCAACATCTTCTCCACCTCCTCAAACTGCAGACCTTTGGTCTCTGGTACAAAGAAGAAAATGAAGACAAGTCCCGTCAATGAAAATGCTGCGAACAATAGAAAGGTTCCAGAAGATCCCAAATGTTCAGTCAGCGTTAAATACGTTTGGCTAACAATCAGATTAGAAGTCCAATTGGCAACTGCAGCCACCCCACCACCAAAACCTCTGTACTTGAGTGGATATATCTCTGAGTTCACGATCCATGGCACCGTCCCCATACCAGGCGAGTAGATTATAATGTACAATCCTAGGAATACAACAGCTAAGAATCCCATCTTACTCGGGCACCCTTCTGTGTACCATGTTCGTTTCGCTGCTTGACAAGCACCTTTCACCACATCGTTTGAAGCCAGACATGCACCGGCATGATACTGATCATAACAATATATGGACAGAATTAATTCTATATATGTTTTACAGGTAAGAGATGGGCAATGATTGGATGCAGGATACTATGAAATAAGCGAACTTTTGTGAGCTTACTAGGCTGGTTCCAGCTGAGCAGAAAGCACAACCAGTGTCCTTCTCCAAACATCGCGTGCAACCCCAAGAAGTGGCATCATTAGCTTTGGTGTACGCCGGGCAAGTTGAATTGGCACCGAAAAATGCACTCTCTGTCCGACTGATATCTGGTGCAGTGACAGAAGCTCGATAAAATACAAAAGATAGCACCACAAGGCAGGAAATTATTCCCATCATGGAGATGATCATAAGTCTCCTCCTCCCGTAACGATCCACAAAGCAAATGCTGACTATGGAGCCGATTGCATTTAGGCCAGAAGTGATGAGAGAGAGTGCCATTGCTGTTTTGTTTGATGCAAATCCTGCAAATTGGATTATTGTTGGGCTATAGTACATGCCGGTGTTTATGCCAACAAATTGTTGGGCCACCTGAACTGTAATCCCAGCATATAGTCCTCTTCGGACAACATCATTCCTCCAAGCATTCTTAAGTTGGCCAAACATGCCCCCATCCCCTAGAGAACTTTCATTGGCTTTGTCTTGCTCAATTGAGATGCGCAGAGCTTGTAGCTCGTCCTCAACTTCTTCAGAGGTGTATATTTTCTCTATTATAGACCTCGCCTCGTCCTCTTTCCCCTGATTCACGTTTGAAAACACAACACGAATTATTGGATTGAAAGATTGACTATTGAAATGCACTATGAAACTGATTAATATAGAAGTGATAAGCTTACATTACGAAAAAGCCATCTCGGGGACTCGGGGAGTGACAACATCAGCACAAATTGTACCAGCGCAGGAACACCAGCAACACCAAGCATCCAACGCCAGTTCCCCTTGACCTAAGACATATCACTTTTTGCTTTGTCACTTGATGAAATTCTCCAAATATCACTAGTAAGTGGTAAGTAAAAAGAGAAGGGAAACAGAAAAGGTTACATGGGTGAATGCTAGATTGACAAGATATGAAAGGAATTGGCCTCCCGTGATTAGAAGACCATTTGTGCTTACAAGTGCACCTCTGATTCTATGAGGTGAAGATTCTGAAATGTAAAGAGGAGCAGTCATGGATGCCATCCCAACTCCTAATCCCACAAAAACTCTACCAAGAATTATCATCCACGGTGCCGGAGAAAGAGCCATGATAATTGCCCCCACGAAGAAGAGAAAATCAGCTACCAATATTGATATTTTCCGTCCAAACCTATCGTTCATCCATCCACCTACTCCAGCACCGATAATGGCACCTGCGACAGCCATGCTCACAATGGTTTCCTTCAATATGCAAACATAAACTGGTTTAGTTCTCAAGGCAGATTAAAGATGGTTGTAGATGAGAAAATATAGATCGATTGATGAGATGATACCATCCACCATGCTTTATGCTATAATAATGATTAGAAATGACATACCTGTAGCCATGTTTTCTTATCAACAGATTCAAAATCCTCCCTAATGTAGAGGAGGGCACCAGAATAACACCTAATGAATCCATGAAGAAAATCAGCATGTGGAGTTGTATACAGAGAACATGCAAAATGTTAACATATTTGCTTTTTTTGGTTATTATATTGGGCAAATGATGATGGAGAAATATCTATACAAGATTTGGCAATACCAATCCAATTTCAAGGCGTATAGTCCATTATACTGCGAAAAATGGGAGAAAGAAATTGAAGAAGAAGGTTATTTGTTGGTGGTGGTGGTGTACCAGTGTCGTAGCCGAAGAGGAGGCCTCCGATTCCAGCTGATAAGGCCAACCTCATGATGTAAGGTGTTCTCCAAGTTGTCCTCCAGCATTCTGTAAACTCTGTCTTATCTGTGTGTGTGATTCCACCCTCAACCATGTTGATGTCCAACTATATAGGGAGCTGTGATGGCATAAGAAAAATGTTGCAATGATGCATGGACATGCGATATATATCATGGTGGAAGGAACAAGAAACCAAGAAGGAGAATTAAGGAGAAGTTACTAATACCTTAATAAGAGAATTATTTATGTCTTGCTGTGCTCGATTTTGTTTCTCTTGCAATGTAGTCTCGGGATCCCAGTCACAAACAATAAACTCTCAACTCTTGAATGCCACATTCAGAAATACATATATATATGTAGAGAGAGAGAGAGACATAAATTAGATGGGAAGTTGAGAAAAGAAACAGGGACCGTACAAGAGTGACTTTAATTTAGTTAATATCCATCCCATTTAATTAGATACTGATGAAAAACTTGAAGCATCCTTGAATCCCGGGTTGTGACATGAAAATTAGTTAATTCTGGGAATTTGGTGGTTGACTAGAATCAGGCAATAATAGCTTAATAGATTTCTCCGAATTCGCATGCTTCTACAACGGCAGATTTAAATAGATACTATTGTAGGAAAAACACTATGTACACAATCCTGATTTCATTGTTCTTCTGTTTTATGCATGCCTTGAAATCTATGGATACGAGAAATGCTTAGCACTTTTTAACAACTCAACCAGTAAGTTCCACAGCCCAAATAGATAATTATAAGTTGGTGATTTTGATAATAAAAGTTGATAAAGATATGATTCAAAGAAGGCCCGTTATCAGAAGTTGGCAAAAATACAAACATTTTATTGTGTCACTTACTTGAAGAAGAATATGATGTTATATTGGTAGAGG